>NC_088925.1:43030000-43125000 GCF_038396675.1 Hydra vulgaris
ATACTCGGAATATGTTTCGATGAACATTTAAATTGGAAAAGCCATAAAAAGTTAGTCGAGAATTGAAATGTAATTTTTTGATTAAGAGGAAATAATTATTTTTTGTAACTTTTTTTTTTTTTTCAAAAAAAAAGCAAACTATAAAATGGATAAAAAAAATATTGATGTTCGAAAGAAATCTAACGAAACGGGGAATACAAATGAAACACAAATATTAACAAATGTTGTTCGCGATATCTTTCATGAAATCTTTTCAAAATAGCAGAATGGTATCAGTGGTAACTTAAAAATAACTAATGATAAAATAAATGAGCTACTTAATGAAATACATAACTCAAAACAAATTTGCTACTTTTTAAAAAAAAAAAATGAAAAGGTAAACACTAAACTTAAAGAAATTCCGAGTAAGAATCCTAAAGAAAAAAAAAATAAAGGTATTGAAGAAAGCCTAACAGTTACTCAAGACATCCAAGAAAAAAAGGTAACGGAATTATAACAGAAAATTAAAAAAAAAAGCAGAATAGGTGAAGAGGAAAAGAATAAATTACGACAGCTAGAAGATGGACTCAGAAGGAATAATCTTCGCATCGACAGGCTTCCCAAAAACAATCAAGAAACCTGGGATTAAACTGAAAAAAAGTTATTAGTTTTATTTGAAAACGAATTAAATATTAAGAACGTTGATATCGAGAGGGCTCATAGAGTTGGAAAAAAGATGAAAATAAAATTAGAACAATTGTTGTTAAAATTCTACATTACAAAGACAAAATAAAAGTACTACATTCATTTAATCGACTTAAAGAATCAGGAATATACATCAACGAAGACTTCTGTATTGAAACAATTTCAAAATTTTCTTTTTTGAAAGCGTAAACCAACCGCAATCGTGAACGAACTTATTTTTTTATCGAAGGAAAAAAAATAAGTTTGTTCACGAAAAGGAAGGACCAATATAAAGGATTTACTGTAGATAAATGAAAGCACATAAATAAAACTTTTTAATGATAAATTCGTTGAAATGGAAATTAAACTTAATAATATACAAAAAGAAAATAAAAATCTTAAAAATGAAATGAAGGAGTTAAGAAAGGCAGTCGACTTTGAAAGTGAGAAGTATGAAACTGCTCTTGCCGAATTGAAAGAACTGAAAAAAAAAAGCAATTCCAAATGTCGAACTAACAGATAACATAAAGTTTAATGACAAAAACAATGATGTGAAAGACAAGCTTGCCGAACTTGAAGATCAAAGTCGTAGGAATAATCTTAGGTTTAATGGAGTCCAAGAAAACGAGAACGAATCATGGGATGATTGAAAAAAGAGTTAAAAAGAACAGAACAATAATAGTAAAATTTCTTAATTACAAAGAAAGAAACGCAGTTTTTGAAAAATTTATCAAACTAAAACATTGTATTGAAAAACTATATGTTAATGAAGATTTTAGCGAAAGAACCACGGAAATTAGGAAAAAGTTGTTTTAAGTAGCAAAGCAAATTAAGAACCAAAGGTAAATTTGTTAAAGTTATTTACAACAAACATATTACGCGCGATTTTTAAATGAGTTCTTTTATTTCTAGTTATTTAAATTTTAAAATTGGATTCTAATTATCCAGTGCCGTCTTAACACATAGGCTAGGTAGGCTGCAGCCTAGGGCCCCCGATTTTTAGGGGCCCCCAAAATGTGTCTGGATTTTTTTTCAAATTTATATAAATAAAAAATTATATTTCTAAATTTTCTGAAGAAATCATAGTTTGGGGGCCCCTCGGGAATAATTTTTTTCTTGATAAGATTTTTTTTAATTATTTTTAGAAAAGTATCAGTTTTTCAGTTTGGGGGCCCCCTACGGAATTTTTTTTTTCTTGATGAGCAAAAATGCATGCATGCGTCCGAAAATAAACATAAATTTTCCGATAAGAAGTGTTAAATACAAGCACTTAAAATATCCCATTAGATTGAATTTGAAATTGCTGTGATCAACTTAAAACATCTGTTTTGAAAAAAAGTCATTTAACATGTCTAATCGGACTTATCAAAGTGGTGCTGCAAAGAGGAAAAAAGCCGCTAAAGCAAAAGTAGACATTTCAAAATATCTTCCTTTGACATCATTTCTTTTGGTACAAAAGTCAAAGCCTGTTGTGTCCGAAGATGTATTTTGAAGATAGTGCTTTGTTGCCAAATGAAACTCTAGAAATTCAACAGGAACTGGAACCAGAACAGGAGCCAGAACCAGAGCAGGAGCCAGAACCAGAGCAAGAGTCAGAACCAGCACAGGTGCCAGAACCAGTACAGGAGCCAGAAACAGCACAGGAGCCAGAATCAAATCAAATTAAAACTTATCCAAACGCAACAACAAAAACTACTCAAGAAACTGACCCAGCATTGTGGCATCAGTTATCCCAAGAAGCTCAATCATTTTGGATTTTTAATCCAAAATGATTGAGCTTCTTGGGATCCATGTGCCAGAACAATGATGGGAGCTTCAAAAATTCGGAAAGGTTGAGTTGTGGACAAAAAAGGTACTTATCAAAATCTTGCTTTAGACGTGAACTACACAATGGCGACTTTGTCAATCGTGAATGGCTATTATACTCAACAGGTTCTGTTTTTTGCTTTGCTTGTACCTTATTCTCCAGCAAACACTCTAATTTTTCCACAACTGGATTTGATGACTGGAAAAATGCCTTAAAATTTATATCTGGACATGAGAATGGTTCTGAACATCACAAAAATATGCTTACTTACTCCAGTCGGCAGAGAGAAAGTGGCCAGCTTGACTCTGTATTATTAAAACAGTTACATAACGAACAATTGTACTGGCAAAATGTGCTGAAAAGAATTGTTGCAGTTGTAAAGTTCTTGTTATCAAGAGGATTGCCATTTCGTGGAAACAATGAAACCATTGGTTCAGAGCAATATGGTAATTATTTAGGAACTCTTGAGTTACTTAGCCAGTTTGACCCATTCCTACATGAACACATGAAAAAACATGAAAATTCTGGAAAAGGTAATACTTCATACCTCTCCGCCAATATCTGTGAGGAGTTTATATGCCTAATGGGAAATAAAGTTTTGAGCGAAATAATTTCTGAATTAAAAAAAGCAAAATACTACTCAATCAGCGATGACTCAACTCCAGACTTGTCACATGTAGATCAATTAACTTTTACAGTTCGATATGTTAAAGACTTGGCACCAGTTAAGTGTTTTTTGAAATTTGTTCCCATTCACGGGCATGGAGCTGAACATTTAGAAACAGTGGTTTTGAATTTTTTACAAGAAAATGAAATTTCAATATCTGACTGTCGTGGGCAGTCATACGATAATGCATCAAATATGGCAGGACAGTACTCAGGCCTAGTGCAGCTGGATGTTGTTTAGAAACAATTATTTTTTTTGACTTTGTTCAATGCCTCTACAACTTTTTTTTTGCATCAACTTATCGTTGGCAAGTGCTTCTGTCTTTTGTTGGCAAAGGCAAAAAAATTGTCAAACAGCCTTTTGGAACTCGATGGTCAGCACGTGCAGATGCTGTGACTTGTCTGCATGACAGTTATGATGAGATTAAAAAAGCACTTGAATTTTTGATCAAGGACATAAGTCAGTCAAAAGAAACTCAAAATGATGCTCAAAATCTCATCACGAAAATGAACACTTTTGAGATTGTTTTTCTGACAATTTTCTGGAATGATATTCTTTGTCATTTTAATGAAACATCGAAGATTTTACAGAAAGAAAATTTAAACCTGGATGTTGCATTTCGGATTCTAAAGTCATTGTTGCATTTCATTAAAGATTTGAGGAGTCAATTTGAGAACTACCAGGAAAAAACCAAAATCTTGCTTCCAAACACTGACTACAGAGATTCTTCAAAAAGAACAAAAAAAAGAAGCCGACGTATGGCCTTTTTTGATGGTGAGGCTGAAGAATCGGAATTTCAGGGAAGTTGTAAATTCAAAATTGAAACATACCTTCCTGTTATTGATTCACTAACATCAAATTTAGAAAAAAGAACATTAGCATATGAGAAGATTAATGACAATTTCGGATTTCTAGTAAACATTCAAACAATTGCCAATGTTGAACTAAAAGACCATTGTTCAAACCTAGCACAAATTTATAAGAAGGACATAAATGAAAATTAACTTTTTTTTGAGTGCCAGCAATTTAAATATTACATTTCAAAAGATGAACATTCATTTACAGAATTTTACTCAACATTAAAAAGAGACCACTTGGAATCAACTTTTCCAAATATTGAAATTTCCCTTAGAATTTTTCTGTCAATGATGGTCTCAAATTGCACTGGCGAGCGATCATTTTCAAAACTAAAACTTATAAAAAATGAACTCCGCTCAACCATGCTGCAAGAAAGATTGAACTGTTTGTCGTTAATGTCAATTGAATCAGATGTTCTTTTAACCATTGATTTTGATGATATTATTAAAGAATTTTCAAGAAAAAAATCACGTAAACGTCACATGTAAATTTTATCATTGCTTTGATAAATGTTTCCTATTTTAGTATTTGATTTAATTTTTTTACTAAGGAAAAAGGGGGCCCCCAAATTAAGTCTAGCCTAGGGCCCCCAATGGCCTTAAGACGGCCCTGTAATTATCAAAACAATTTTGAATCGCTATCATTTAACTTTTTTCAATCTAACGACTTGGTGCTTGATACTAATTCAGATCTAAACTATTTTAGTGATGTAGGAGCTTTACGAAACAATTGTTCCTACTTCTATAACAAAGAAATAAAAGAATTTCTTTCTTCGGATCATTCGAAAGTTATTAATTTTAACGTTAAAAATTTGTGTACTTCATTAGAGGAAACTTCAAATACATTTAGTATAATTTGCTTAACTGAAACGTGGTGTGAATTGATGACGCTAAATCTAATTTAAATCTCCATATTCGAGGTTTTAATATGATCCCACTAGCGCGTAAAGCAAATAAACGCGGAGGTGGTGTACTTTTTTATATAACGGAAAATTTGAGGTTTTTTATTAGGCCTGAGATGAGTATTTCTGATGACAATAAAGAAATTTTAACAATTGAACTTTTAACCAATAGTTCTAAAAACATACTTATAAGCTGCTGTTATCGCCTACCGTCTAGCCATATTGAAATTTTTAATGCATTTTGGTGTAATGATATCTTAAAAAATAGTTTTAAGTAAAAGAAACTAAATTATATAATAGGTGACGTAAATTTACATTGTTGACTTATTCGAACATGGAGCAATTCCACTAATTATCAAACCTACTAGAGTAACCTCAACTTCAGCTACCTTAATTGACAACATTATAACAACCGATATCTTTAATGAAACTCTTAAAAAAGGTATAATAAAAAGTGACGTTTCTGACACTTCTTCGTTTCCGACCCTTTTTTTTTCTGTACTAATATTGACAACAAATTAACACAACAACATAAAAAGTCATTATCAAACATTTTTTCACCAATGCATATCTAGCATCGTTTAAGGATCAATTATCTTTAATAAATTGGAACAATATAAACAAGTTCATTTGAAGCTAATGAAGTATACGATACATTCTTTCAAGCTTTCTATGAAATATATGATGTATCTTTTCTAAAATGTGACTTTATTATAACCAATAAAAGTTTAAAGTCACCATGACTCAATAAAGATCTTAGGAAATCCTCAAAAATAAAAGCAAAAACTTTATATAAAGTACTTCAAAAAATCAACACCAGAAAATAAAGTTATTTATAAAAACTATGCTAACATGTTTAAAAGTCAAGAAAAAAATTAAAAAAAAGAAATTACAATGATTTACAAGATAAATATAAACAAAATTCAAAATGCACATGGCAAATTATAAGTCAAATTACTGGAAATATTAAATTAAAAATATGCTCTGTGCCTAACACTATAAAAGTCGATGGCTGGTTTTTTATATGAACCCAAACAAATAGCAAGAAAATTAAATAAATTTTTCGTGTCTGTTGGCCCTAATTTAACTAAAAATATTCCAAATATGATTAATCCAATAAATGATTACGTGTTTCCATTAATCTCTAGTTTAGATACATTTGAAGTATCTTCTTCAGAATTTGAAAGTGCTTTTAAAATGCTTAAAACTAATAGAGCAGGTGGTCGTGATGATATAAATTGTAAAATAGTCATAGATTTAAGCGATACCATAAAACATATATTATTTTTAAAGTTTTTAAATGTTCTATAAATCAAGGAATTTTCCCCGATCAATTAAAAATAGCCAAAATAACGCCTTTATTTAAAGGAGGTGAACCATCAAATGTCAGTAATTATAGACCAATATCTATCCTCTTTTTTTTTCAAAAATTTAAAAAGAATTTTGTTCAACCGAATATCTAATCATCTTGCTGTTAATAATATACTTTACATAAATCAATACGGTTTTAGAAGAAATAACTCTACTGAACATGCAATAATTCATCTTACTCGTAGTATAACTGATTCATTCGAAAAGTCAGAGTTAACTTTAGGCGTCTTTATAGACCTATCTAAGGCTTTCGACACAATTGACCATGAAATACTGTTTAAAAAACTTGAACATTATGGTATCACCGTAAATGCTTTAAAACTACTAAAAAGCTATTTAAAACATCGCAAACAATTTGTCTATGTCGACGGATCTTCTTCACAAGATTATCTACATATAGATTATCTAAATATAACCTGTGGAGTTCCACAGAGATCTATACTAGGGCCCGTATTATTTCTAATTTATGTTAACGGTCTCCGTTAACATAAATTAGAAGTCTCAAAATTAATAACTATAAAGTTTGCTGATGATACAAAAATATTCCTATCTAATAATAACATCAATAAACTTTTATGATATGAACATTGAACTAACAAAAATATCTGACTGGTTTAAGTCAAATAAACTTTTACTCAACATTGATAAAACTAAATGGATTTTCTTTCATCCACGATTTAAAAAACATTTACTTCCAAGTAATATGCCTCTTCTTCATATTGATAATATTCAAATAAAAAGGGTAACTTTCACAAATTTACTAGATATCATTGTAGATGATCTAGAATATTAGAACATTGTAGAAAATCTATCATAGAAGAATCACATCGGACATTTATGCAACAAAATTGCAAAAAAGCATTGGAGTTTTATATAAAGCAAGAAGCGTTTTAAACAAACATTCGTTAACTCAACTACATTACTTTTTTATTCACTGTCATATTAATTATGTTAATATTGCATCGGGTAGTACCCATAAAAGTAAATTAAAGCCATTTTATTGTCAGCAGAAGCATATTGCACGTCTTATAACTTTTGAAAATCATTTTACTCACTCAAGGCCACTCTTATTTAACATAAATTTTTTTAATATAAATTAAGTAAATGTTTATAATGTTCTTTGTTTTATTTTTAAATGTAAAACCAACTCATCTCCAGCTTCTTTTTTTGATTTATATTCTTTAAAAGAAAAAAATAAATGTTCATTTAGAGATGATAATTTTATCAAACAACCAATATTTCAAACAAACTTTGGTAAATTTTGCATTTCTTTTTGTGGAACTTTTTTATGGAAGCAAATAGTTGTAAAAAATTTTTATTTTTCTAATGAAAATTATTACATGTTCAAAAGAAAAAAAGTAGTTTTCTTAATTGAAAATATATTTATATACTTTTAATTATAACCAGTTTTGTCATCACTCATTTATTTTTTACTTTTATACAATATTGATTTAGATTTTATGTGAGAAACGATATTTAAACACCATAATTTGAATTTTGTTAAAAGTTGCACTGACATTATTTGTAAAGTAATCATTTATTATATACTTGTTTACTTTAATTTTTATTTTAATTCGTATTATTTGTAAATAGTTTGTATTACAAACGGTATATACTTATAATATTGAATTTAATTTTGTAAAAAAAATATATATATAAAAAGATAAAAACAAAAACAAAAAAAATTAAAAAAATAAAAAAATAATTAAAAAAAAAAAAAAGTTGACGTATCTGCAATGTATGTATGATATTTTTGGAAGTTACCCATCCTTTGACAGTGATTTTTGTCGGTGGAAGCGTAAACGTAAACGCACCAACAATTGATAAATTCTTCTCCACAATCTTTTGAAAAACCTTAAAGTGCATTTGGATGTACCTAGTGCAATCATATTCTTATTATTTTCGTTTATTTATTAATTAATTAACAATAAGGATTAGCGTAATTGTAAAATACATTTGAGTAACAAGAATCAGTGATCGTATAGATGCGAATAAGATTCGAGACGTATTTGTTTATCAAGAATATTATGATATTATTGTTTTCGCTTGAGTCATGGGATTCAGAAGAATTGGTATTTTAATTCAAGTCATAAAAACCATAACTAAAGAAAAGTTTTAAACTTTTATTAATTAATTTTTGCTAATTCTAAAATCTAAATTAAGTTCAAAGTTTTTCAACCGCGGTTCTCGGTGACAAGACCTGTATGGTCTTCTTTGAATATCCGCGTTCTTTATCGCTATTCTTTATTATTTTTTTTTTTTTTAACGACTTCTTTGCAGGTAATTTTTTTTTATTGATATATCTGTAAATATTGTACTAAATATTGTAATAAAAAACAAATCAAAAAAAAAAAAAAAAAACGTTGGTCATAAGGAAAAAACTTGTAAAAGAAATTAAGATACATAGAAAAAATGGTATATATTCTTCTATAAAATATGATAAACTTATAGTTAGAGAATTTAGGAAAAATAAAGCGAGTGCCTAATTACTTTAAAATTAGAATTTTTTATTCTCTTATCATTATTTATTTTATTATTATTATTATTTTTTTTTTTTTTCAGAAAAATAATAATTTGACAGTTTATAAAAAATATCCTACTTATGAATGAAGATAATGTTACACTAAACTCAGAACTTAATTCATTACAAAATAAAAATAGGATACTTCTAGATAGGCATTATGATCCGGATATTAACTTTTTTAGTAACTACAAAGTATTTCAAAATATTAGTACTTTATATTATGACTTTAAAACTAAAAACAATATGCAAGGACTACATGCAAATTCATTTTCAATTTTTGCATTTAATTATTAGGAGTTTTTCAAAAAAGTTTGAATTATTTAAAAAATACAAGGTTATAAGGTTATATTCAAAAAAGTTTGAATTATTTAAAAAATACAAGGTTTATACAAGGTTATATTTAATTTTAAAATTATTAGTCTCGAGACATAGTGTACTGATATCGGGACAAATACAAACTTTCAGCTACAAAATTATACAGTGGTTCATCACTTTAGAAGATCTGGGGGAAAAGGAGGGGGTTTGTGTGTATTTATAAGTAATTCTTTATAATACAAGCTTAAAAAAGGTTTGTGCTCAACCACTAATGATTGTAAATCACTATGCGTGAAAATAATAAATAAAACTACAAAAAACATTATCATCCACGTTTTATACTGACCACCTTCCGGCTCTATAAAATAATTTGAAAATTTTATTATTATTATTATTATTATTACTATTATTATTATTATTATTATTATTATTATTATTATTATTATTATTATTATTATTATGTATTTCGCCGATAAGAAATGTTTACAAGTTTATGCAATACAAATATATAAATTCATTGCTGGGGCAAGAAGAAGACAAGTTCTGTCTTATCACCAAGCTCTTTTAAATAAAAATGTCAAGAATAAAAATACAAAACAAAGTAACTCGTTCAATAAACGTTAAACAAAACGTTGCGTTAAAATAAAATAACGATAAATAAAAACTAAAAAACATTTTACGCTATATTACAAAGAAATATATCCAAAAGTATACGAAGATTTTTTAATTAATTATTTTAATTAAATTATTTTTTTCCTAACTGGTTTTAGATTTATAAACCTTTTGAATTTAAATCATAAAATAACAGATAATACACGAACAACAAACAAACAAACAAAACAAAAAAAAACATTTTTTAAAAACATTTTTAGTATGACAATGTATCTTTTATATATGTAAAGTTTATTATATCAGATAAAAAACAACGTCATACTGTACAAATTGAAATGTATATAGAATATATATTTAAACCATATTTATAAAGAAATAGACAAACGTGATTACTCCTAATCAAAGGCTTTAGAAAAATTTTAATTCGCTGTCATTTATTAAAAGCTTTTGCTTAAGTTTGTTTTTAAATTGTTTAATAGAAGAAATAGTTTTTAACTCATTATTTAATAGCATGCTCCATAGTTTAGGACCTCTGTTAGCAATTGAGAACTTAGTAACAGAGTAATAGGTATTAGGTTGAACATAATTGTTTTCTGAAAATCGTATTGGGTATAGATGATATATTTTTACCAAAAAAAAGTTAAATAAAATAGGTGCTATTTTTTTATTAACTTTGAACATAAAAATAAGAATTTGATAAAGATTTAGTTGAAATACGTTGAGAATATTAAATTTAATGAATAGAGGTTTAGTGTGTGAGAAACGATCTACATTTCCAATAATTCTTAAAGCATGCTTTTGTTTTATTAACAGTTTATTTATTTTAGTTACGTTAGTGCTACACCAGGCAATGTTTGCATAACTTAGGTAGCTATAAATAAATGAAAAATAAATGTATTTTAAACAGGTTTGATTTAATAACTGCTTAGCTTTGTAAAGTAGACCAATATTTTTCGAAATTTTTTTTTGAATTATATTTATGTGCTCCTTCCAACTCACATTTTCATCAATAACAACACCAAGAAATAACAATGAACTCTCTCTTATTATACAAGAGTTATTTACAACTAAAATTGGAAGATTTAATGGGATTTTTATGAAGATGATGGAAGAAAGTATATTTTGTTTTTTTTATGTTTATAGATATATTTATTATATATATATATTTATTAAAAGTTTATTATAAAATATTTTTTCAAAAATTTTATATATATATATATTTATTAAAAACATTATTAAAAATAAATTAAGCAAAAATAAAAGCATTTATTTTGTAGGTGATTTTAACCTTGACCTGAACATGCGTCACTTAAATACAAGTATAAATAATTTCTTTAACGTCATATATCGGAAAGGCTGTATTCCACTAATTAATAAACCCACAAGAATAACTAGAGAAAGCGCAATAATTATAGATAAAATAATTACCAATGTATTCAAATCAAAAATCAAAACAAGAATATTTAAATGTTATATTTCAGATCAATTCCTTGTATTTCTTATCTCACATAAATGTGCGTCTACGCACATTTTTGCACAAAAATGTGCATCTACGCACAAAAAGTTAAAAAAAAATACGCAAAATATAAATGAAAAATCCATAAAAAATTTTAATACTCTTTTATCAGATTTAAATTGGGATGACCTCTTTGATATTGAACACACAGATAAGACATATGATAAGTTTATCGATGTGTTTTTGAAATCAAAGAAATAATACTACACCAAGCATTTAATAAAACATAAAAATGATCTAAAAAATACTTGGAATATAATTAAGGAAGTAATTGGCACAAAACAAACTGACGGAAATAGTCTTCCTATAAATCTAAACATTGAAAATAAAACTATTACAAATAAATCTTTAATTGCTGAAACACTTAATCAATATTTTGTCAGTTTAGGTTTCACTTTAACGTCGTAAATAGAAACTACTGAAGTGAACTTTGAGTCATAATTTACTCCTAATAAGACCTCTAAGATAGATAATTATGAAAAACTGAAAAGGAACTCTTAGATACATTATATCTTTTAAAACTAAAAAAAAGTGTGGGGTATCATAATACTAGTAGTAATGTAATTAAAAAATAGATAAAATAGTTAACATTCCCTCTTTTTTAACCTATCTTTAAAACCAGGAACTTATCCAGAGAAACCTTAAATTGCGAGAGTCATACCTATTTTCAAATCAGGAGACATTTTTAATACTGAAAATTATAGACCAATTTCTATTCTTCCTTGCTTCTCGAAAATCTTAGAGTGAATAATGTATAACCAATTATAACTTTTCTAAATATAAATAATATTCTATATAATAAACAGTTTGGATTTCAGCTTGGGTGTTCAACTGACCATGCCATTATTAATATTGTTCACGATATATTTAAAGGATTTGACGAAGCGAGTTTACCCTCGGAGTTTTTATAGATCTTAACAAAGTAATGATAAGGCAAATATTGTCTTCTTTTAGCCCCGGTCATGTAAATTTTATTTATATGAAACGGAATTGTATTCTTTTTTTAATGACGCAGTAAAATAAAATAAAATAAAAACAATAAATAAATAAAAAGAAAGAAGTTTCAAGGATTCTCAGGAAATAAAAAAAAATAAACTCTACTGATATAATTAAAAGATCTATAAAGAAACACACTTAACAAATTTAAACAATGCATTTTTTTTCATTTTTTTTTTTTAATAATTTTATTTTATAATATATCTTTCTTGTTGTTTTTATTTGTCTGCTTTGATTTTGTATAAAAAATATATATAAATGAAATAAATTTATTTTCAAAATGATTTGAATCTTCTTAAATTCTAAATCTTTTTAAATTTTTAAATATCTATAAGTATATACTATGTATTGTATTGAATATGTATACGTATATTTGTTAACTTTTATAAATATATTTTTTGTGCACACTTTTAATTTTTTTTCGAATTTTGTAATTTCACTTGTTTGTATAATATTTAAAGTTGAAAAGATTCATTTTATTTTTCTCTATTTCATAAAGGAGCTTGATGATAAGACATTTTGTCTTCTACTTGCCCCAGTCAGATTGTGTTTACATCAAAAACAATACAAAAAGCATTTACTACTTTAAATTTGACATTAATAAATACAAGAAAATAAAACAAAACTATTGCAAAACTTCTTATTAAAAAAGTATAAGGCTATTCGCGGAAGATCTCTTGAGCAATATTTTATCGCAATTTATGTATAAAAACTCCGTATTAAAAAATGTGCGCAGGGACAATAGCAAAATTATTATTATTCATATGAATAATAATAAATACGCTAATGTCCGTAATGATGCTAATGCTATGCTAATACATTAGCATAGCATTAACATCACTATATTTATTATCATTATCATAATTGTTCTTATTATTAACATTATTTTGTTTTTAAAATTTTTTTAATTATTTCGGTGTTCCGAAAAGTCGGTTTTATCATAGAGAACTGCGGAGTAGCAGTTATAATAGCATTAACCGTATTACTCAAGTGTACTAAAAGATCGTCCATATATTACGCAACAATAAATTTCACCATTAAACAAAATAAAAAAGATTTAATGTTTTCCCTTGCAGAGCCTGAAGTTATATAAAAAACCAAAATAGTGCATTTAGTTAATTAAAAATGACCGCGTAAAAGTGCATAATATCACCTACTTCTGTTTTTTAAATAAATTTAACGATGTGTAATTTATGGAAGATCCCTAAAAGAATAGAAGAAATATGACACATCCAAGACAAATTTTTTATACATTTGTCATTTGCGCAACCAGACCATAATTTATTTATAAAATTTTATTACTTTTTAGCAAGTACGATTAAAAAATGTTCACATAAAGTACGTAACAAACTTTTTCACTTTAATTTTTCTTATGAAAAGAAATAAAGTTTTGTTATTTTACAACAGAAAAAATTGGTTTTTTTTAACTTGAAAGACTTTGTCACAATGTGGCTATAGGTATGAAAGCTCAACCGATTTTCTGAAGTTAAATTTAGGCAACAACGAGCCCTAGTCTTTGTGCGCAAACATGTTTTGTAGTAAATGTTGGCTTTATTCTAACCCCAACTCTATCTTGGAGATGACTTATAAAATAGATATTTTAATTGCATCAAAAAGTGCTTCGAAAAATTTTTCCAACAATACCATGTTGCTTTTTTTTTTACTTCTAAACAAAGTATCAACTAAAGCATAAATTCAGTTTTTGCTGAAAAAACTGAATTTATGCTTTAGTTTCTCGCCTTAGTACACTTGAGTTTATAAAAGGTGATGGTAAACTCAGGTTGATCTTTACAATTTAGGATCTACCAATGATCTCTATTTGAAAATATTTACAAAGATGGACAACACTTTGATACAAAATGTTTTTTTGATAACGATCTATTTTATATGAACAATTCTTTTGAAAAGGTTATATTTTCTTTATAATAGATACAATGCAACTCTTAGCTGAATTTCGAGCCCAAATACCTACGCAGATTGAAATTAGTAACTGGGACTATAGACAACTATTTTATTACATTATGTTTATAGAACTTCTTTGAGACTTACTGAATTCTACTTAAATTTGAATTGAGTAAAAAATTATCTGATTGCTCGGTAGTAATTAGTTAATTAGGTTTCTTGCACTAACTAATTGTTAGATATATGAAAACAAAACACATAGGTTTATTTTAGTCAGGATCATTAGTTTTAAAAGTTGAAACTATTTTAACTAAGACATTTCTTATAAAACAACGAAAATATGAATAGACAAGCCATCATATTATAGAATTATCCCTGGATTATTTTAATAAACTTTATTTCAAAAACAGAAACTGAAGTTGCTATACATTTTAAAAATTATTAAAATCAAACCGCTTCACTAGAGAAGCTTTTCGCCTGCAAATTCCAATAGATCTCTTAATATCGAAAAATCTTACTTAAAAAAATGTAGATAAATCTGCATTTACTTTAAATATGTACAATTGAAGTATACCTCAGTGAAAATAAACAGCTGCATTTTAAAAATTTTATTAATAACGAATCAGGAGACCTAAAAATTATATGTAAAATTATGTCCCATAAGGGCCAATTCTTAGTCCGTGGCTGTTCTTGATTTATGTAAATGATTTATTATTTGCAAACGATAATGTTCACTGATGGCATAAATCTCTTCCTTTCAAACAGTGACAATAAGCAACTTTTCTGACATGAAATTTGAATTTAGGAACGTTAATGGTTTAAGGCTAAGAAACTTTCAATTAATATAGATAAAATAAAATTTACTTTGTTTCATAAAAAATCACAAAAAGAAAACCGTCTTTAAAATAACCTGATTTAATTTTAAATGATTGGAATTAATTAATTAAATTCTAATTTAAAAATTAATTAGACTATTAAGAAAATATTAGTCAATGATATTCTGAGAAATACAAATTGATAAAAATTTTTCATGGCTGTTACTTACCAATTATATTCACTAAAAATTTAGTAAAACAATTGGTTTGATGTACCAAATTCGTCCATTTGTGACATCAGAAAGTTTGAAATTGGTGTATTTTTGCATAAATGCATTGTTTTATTTACTATTCCAATATTATAAGGGCTAAAACTCAAAAATATGAACTTTCAAAACCGATAATCAAAGACATCGCAAATGATGAGTATATATCAAATCTACCAACACTTAATTTTTATGTACAAATATAATAACAACTTGATTCCAAATAATTTTAATGATAAATTTTTTAAAATTTTTAACAAAAAAAACTCTCTTAGAATAAAAAAATGGAATATATATAAATTGCCGCGAATTAGTATTTAAGTACGGTAAAACCGTTAAACTTTTTAAAGTTTCTAATGAAAAAAATGAAATTTTTAAACTAGATAAATAAATATCTAATTTTTTTTTTAAAAAAAACATCGATTTCCATTATTCTTAGGTTTTTATTTGTTTGATAGTTTCTTAAAATTTATGTTTAAAGGAATTTGTCAGTAGGGGAACCTGATATACCTTTGATCGTTTTTTGCGTCAAAGCGATTTTTTGTGAAATCTCTTGGATGAATTTAAATCATTTAAACTTTCGAATATTCTTTCATTTTTTGCGCAAAAATTATACTTGAGAATTTTTTCTCATTCAACAAAGAAATATTTTTTTGTTAGAATGAGGGGATTGCTATTCTCCCTTCCCCACCTCCTTCTGCTATTCGTATTAATATTAGTCTTAAAATGTAGCATGTAGAAATACAAGTGATATTGGGATGCTATTTCTAGTAGCAATAATAGCTGCAATCATTGTTACGTTGTTACCTCGGTCAGCATAAGTCATGCTCCCTATTTATTTTTTGCCTTTCTGAGTCAGAAATTTTGGTGGTACCTAGACTGTGGCAGTTCCTGTTTCATCACAGTTCCAAATGTAATATTAATGCTTTCGCACATTAATCAAACAACAGTTAATGACAGCTTTATTACTAACATAAGATTAACACAAATATTTACTTATTAAGTGTCAAAAATTATAATCTCTTGAGGGATGATACGATCCATTCCAAGTATGTTATTTTACGGTAAGATTATTTGTCATTGCCTATTATTTTAATAAAGCGTTTTTTAAAACAATAATAGTAGGCTGATAGGGTGAAGTGGCTAAAGGTACAACGTGGCCATAGGTACAACTGGTTCCCCTATATTCAAATGACTAACGCTAAAATTATATTGATACTTCTTACTTTCTTGATTTAATGGATATATTTATGAAAGCTCTTAATTTTTTTTATTAGATTGGCATTGTAAATTCTAGTATTTTAACAATATTGTTGTATTTTTAACTTGTAAAAAGCTCTATAAATCGTTGTCAGTCATCCGTATCTTCTTTTTGCTACTGTCTGATTTTTATAAATCCACTTTTTTTTATGTCAACGTTTTTTTGTAATTCTATTTGCTTATTATATAAACAACAAATTATGAATAAAATAAAAAAAGGACATGCGTGGGATAAAAATAAGATATTGCAAAAATACAAACTTCGTATGGGCAGAGACAAAAACCTTTAAGTTTTAAAATTCATTCGTCAGAATGGGGCGTAAATTTTATTTAAAATGAAACTGAAAATCAAACCTTTAGGATAACTATTTCAAAAGTTAGTTTGGAAAGTTCGAATAACGTAGAAACAAACATCTACATTAAAACAATATATAAAACAAATTATATTTCTTATCTACAGCGCAGGACTACTCAAAGCAAAGTTTTCAAAGTTGTTGAAAATCTGAGTAATATGAAGTAATTAAGTAATGAGAAGCAGTTGTTCGCTGATTAAGCATAATACAAATAAAAATTGCTTTTATCTCCCTGTTTCATATAATATATAAGCGAGATTACAAAACATTTAGTTACTATATCGAAGAAAAAATATATTGTTTATAGCAAATATTTGCTATAGGTATGAAAATTCTTATCCTTTTTTATTTTGCTACAAAATCCTAATTTTTCCATATTTTAGGCTAAAAATGAAAAAAATTGAATTAAATTTAACAGCACTTAATCATTTTTTTTTTTTCTTGTTTTTTTTTTAAATGGGTTATTCTTAATTGTAAAAGATCATGATTTTTTTGCAGATATGAGTGGTCATAATAAATTTTTGTATTTGGCTTACCCTTAGTAACTATATCGAAGAAAAAATATATTGTTATTACAAATATTTGCTATAGGTATGAAAATAATTATTTTCATTCCGATATATTTATATCATATTTTATTGCATACTACTTTACCGACACAGTTTAATATTAGGTGTTTTCTTTACAGGATATGATATGGAGTGGTAGTTTAAGGTCTCGCGAAAACCTAAATAAACACTAATAAACACTAGAAACAAAAATTTTATAATAACGGTTTATTTTTTTGCGAATAAATTTATTACATTTTAATCAGCAATTAAATTCTTTATTGACAACAAGTGTTAAACGACGCTTGCTGTGAATAACCATAAAGTCTTACAGCATGGTAACTAAAAAAATATATAATTTAAGTTATTTTTTTTATTTATTATAATCTATTTTAATATACTATATATACAGTACTAGAAAAATTTATTGTAATTGTAGTGAGATTTAGAAAAACATGCCTTTGTGGTGTCAACGCGCCCGGATTTCGAAACTTAACGCAAATTTAAACACAAAGTATATAAGGAAACTATTTTTAAATTATTTAAAAACTTTGGCATTTATTTAATTCTGACATATAAAGTTTTCCGAATGGTCACACACGAGCAGTGAACGCCTGAGAGAAGAAATGAAGTTCATTAGAATAAAGGAGGATTATTTTTCGAACAAAGCATAATTTGACAGTTGTTAAGACAAAAAATAAAGATTAATAGAGGAATATTTGAAATGTAAATAAAACAGACAATGCATCTAAACAGCACTAACAATAATATTAAACACTAAATTGTTTTCTAAACACTATATTAACAAAGATATACAAAAAATATGTCACCAAACAAAAAATAAACAAAACAAAAAATTGTTTGCAAAATTAAAAAGTAAGCATACAGCAATGAAAGGCCTCGGAATGGAAAAAAAACTTAATGCCAATGTGTAAACATAATTTGTGTAGTAATTAAGTAATAAACATCTCCTCAGAGTCGCGTCTATTACTACTGGCGTTTTGATGAGGATCAGCACTTATAACTAGTTTATCCCGTCAGACAAACGTCATCACATAGGTAAACCACATAGGTACTTCGACCACAAATAAACCAAAAACAATAAAATGGGAATATACCCTATTAAAAACCCTTTTAAAATAAAATAAAGTGTAGTGAAGGATATAAGAAATTCTCTGAATAAAAATAAAAGATGAAAACTGTGTCTGTGAAAATTAAAACAAAGCTGAGTAATGAATGTTAGATATTATAGCATAAAAGTTCCATGATAATAGTAATAATGATATATTAAAAAATATTGTAATAAGATTAACTAAATACTAAATAAGACCAGATAATGTTAAGCCAAATGAGTGGTTCAAAAATTATTTTTGGTGATAAAGCAATAATATTAGTCGTGATATAAAAGCAATGTACGAACCGGGAAAATTTTGTTTAGAAGTAAAGTCTTCCCTATGGTCCGAATTATAGGTAACTTTGAGACCATAACAAAAAAACTTCTATCAGCAAAACATGTCGATAGCCGCTAGTCAAAAAGAATCGCTCTTATTTATATACATATATATATATATATATATATATATATATATAATATATATATATATATATATATATATATATATATATATATATATATATATATATATATATATATATATATATATATATATATATATATATATATATATATATATATATATATATATATATATATATATATATACATATATATATATACACATTATCGGACAAAACAAGTGCAACCAAATTATGCTAATTTGGTTTCTTTATATAAAAGTGCTGCATTTTTTCAATTTAGAGAAATAAATATATAACTGTTTAGAGACAAAGTTCTTCAACTTTTATTCATAACAAAGTTCATTATTTGTACAAAAAAATTAATAAATTAATCAAAAGTATTAAAAAAAGTTGATTTCTTTCTGGACAAAACAAGTGCAACTCGAAATAATGTTGACCAAGCTGTATTTTGCTATCAATATTTCGTGGCGAATCCTTTGTTTTCGATCACAGCCTTGCATCTTCGAGGCATAGATTCGATCAGGTGATCAATGAATCTTTGCGGAATCGCTGCCCAGACCTTTTGGATTTGTTCAAACAGTTGATCCTTATTACGAACACCTTCACGATTAATTCTTTGATTGACGATCTCCCACAGGTTCTCGATAGGGTTGAGATCCAAAGATTGAGGCGGCCAAACCATCACCGATAGGTGGTTGTCTTGAAACCACTGCTTGACTACTTTTGCAGTGTGTTTTGGATTGTTGTCTTGCTGAAAAACCCATTTTATTGGCATATTCCATTCAGTATGAGGTAACATAACATCTTTAAGGATATTTTTATACATGAAACGGTCCATTATTCCATTGTTTCAATTATTTATTTTTTGTTTTTATTTATTATTTCATTATTTCATCGTCATTATTTCATCGTTTCCACCATGCTTAACGGTCTTATGGCAGTAACGTAAATCAAGGCGTTTTCCGCCCGGTCGACGTACATGGCAAATGCCATCGCTCCAACTGATGTTGAACTTCGATTCATCACTAAACAGGACAGTTCGCCATTTCTGCACATTCCAGTCAATATGAGATGTAGCAAACAGTAGTCTTTTCTTCTGGTTTTTTAGTGAGATCAGCAGTTTCTTTGCAGGGTGTCGAGAAAACAGTCCGGCTTCAAGAGCACGTCGTCTGATTGTTCGGTCCAATACAGGCAGCTCTAATTGCTTTTGTATCTCGACTTATGATATTCAGGGATCCTTTTTGACGGATCTGACAATCAAAGAATCCTCTCTAGAAGTGATGGATCGCGGTCTTCCAGCTTTGCTATCTGCTGCCAACTTCCCCGTAGAACGATATTTGGAACATAGTCTTAATACGGTGCATTTTTTCACGCGATATTTATCACAAATACTTTTTTGCGACATTCCACTTACGTAATCGCCAATAATTTTCTTTCATAGTTTCAATCCAAGACAGTCGGAAGCCATTTTTGCACTTGAAGTCATAAAAATAATAAAAATAAATAATCACGCTTCTCAAGGCTTACCGTGTTACATTTACCTTGTGATGATACAATAATGCTCTGTGGAACACAACGTCTTGGTTGGATGTAGACTGTATTGATGTAATGAAACACTTGTTGTATTTCATTTCTTGTATTGATGTTCTTCGATAAAACACTTTGATAAAACTCACTTCGATAACCTGTCTTGATAATACTGACTGATTGACTTACGTATACTGACTGAATTACATGTCGATTTACATGTCTCTTATATAGTAAAATGAACCGGGTGTGAACCTGTTCTGGAAGATTCTAGATGCTTTTTTTTGATGCTTCTGGAAGCTTCTGGATGCGTCTGAATGCTTCTGAATGTTTCTGGATATTTTTGAATGCTACTGGATGCTTCCAGATGCTTCTTCTGGAAACTTCTGGAAGTTTCTGCATGCTTCTGGAAACTTCTGGATACTTCCTTTAATTAATAAAAAACTTCCGTGACGTTGACACAAACCAGACTTAAGAAAATGAAACAAACCAAAAAAGCTGCACTTGTTTTGTCCGCTGCAAAATGGCACTTGTCAACGAAATTCTGCCTGTGTGGTGTCACCTGTCAGCTGATTGCTCATGTCATGGCATGCTATGACTCCAGACTTCTGAACTGTTTGCTGTGGTAGTATAGTTCGTTTCGTTTTCAAGACATGTATAATTAGGAACACTTTTTAGCATCGTTCGATGTTGGTTGCAAATGTTTTGTCCAATACTGTATATATTTATATATGTATATATATATATATATATATATATATATATATATATATATATATATATATATATATATATATATATATATATATATATATATATATATATATATATATATATATATATATATATAGACACACACATTTAAACACAAATTTCAACACTAAATATATTAAGAAGATAATAACCAAATATATTATGAAGATAACATTAAACATATCAGGAAAATGGTAAAGTTTTTAACTAAGTGGAGAGTAATAAAACTTCGATGAATAAAACATGTTTTACAGAAAATTTATGTATTTAAACACTTTGTAAATGCTTTAGTGCTTTTAAATAAAAAATCACGTCATCGTTAAGGAGACTTTTAGTTTTCTTTAAAATAAGTTAAAGTAAACCGACAGCGAAAAATTCTAAAGGAAATCAAAATATGATTTATAAAATATATAATTTGTAAGATATAATTATATAAAATACAATAATATAAAAGAAATATGATATTAACTACAATTTGTAATTGTAAAATATATAATTTGTAAAATATAATTTGTGAAACATAATTTGTAAAATATAATTTGTTAAACATATAATTTGCCAAAACAACATTTATAAAACGTTTATCTTTAAATTTTTTACAATTTTGTAAAAAATTATGTTAATAATATTTTTTACCATTTCCAAAAAAAAAAAAAAAGCGCAACCAGAAATAGTGGTCTTCAACGAAAATAAACCTTCAACTAATTCATTTTATTAAACACCTAATACATGTTGTCAAAGAGAAGGACTTTGTTAAACTTTTCTTTTTAAGTTTTACTAATTTTCACAAACTTCGCTAAGTAGTTCAATTTCTTAAAAAAATAATTTAAGAATACGAAGAAGAAATTAATATTAATTAATTTTATTACTATATCTCTTCTTTTGTTCTTTAAGTGTCAAAAGATTAAGTTGCGTATAAAAATTCAATAACATTATAGAGATTGGTATTATATATGTCAATATGATAAGCTTATAAATCTAAATCAATAATAGTATTAATCTAAATATTAATACGCTAATAAATAGTGCGCATAGTTACGCCTAATGTTCGTGTTGTTAATGACGGTTCTGTATTCTGTAAAATACACCATTTCTTAGTTTTTAAGTAGTTTCTAGACTTTTGAATGCGCGGTTATATATTCCATGCGGTCTTTCGCAAACAAGCAAGCAAGCAAATTAGAGCTGATATTTTATTATTTTCGAAAAGAATTGATGTTGTTCATTGTTTAAAATAGAAAATTTAAATAATTGTTTGTTTGTTGTTGGTTGTTTTTATTTTTCTAATTTTTATAGCCTGTTTTCATTTTTTAGAAGAAGTTTATAACTAAAATTTCTTTTTTAGTAAACTGTTTCAGTTTTGTCGTTAGTCTTTTTAGAACATTTTAAGCAAGTATTGTTTTATTTTCTGGAGCAATTAAGAGGAGCTGATGGCTTTTTTAGTAAGTTCAATTCATTTTCTTATTTATAGATTAAGATTATTTTTTGTAGAAAGAATAATGAGTATAAAATTTTATGTGTTTAATATGAAAAGTTAAATAGAACAAGATTGTTGTTTGTGTTCATGTAAGTTTATATACATAAGTTTGCGTTTATTTCAATCTATTTTATAATGCTCTATATCTATATGTATATTTTATATTCTTAGGAAAAATAATAAGGAATAGAAAAATAAAATAAAAATTCTTCTGGAATTTGTCAAAAGAATGTTGTGTTATGCTTCATTTTAAGGTATCTGAATATGTATTTATTTGAAATTTATAATTTTGTTCTTTAATGGTTTCATCTTTTTCATTACAATGTTGTAAATTGTAGTCTGCATTCTTTGTTGCATTAAAAATAATTAATGCTAATAAATGTCGTTTTATAGTTGTTAAAGGTTTGCTTATATGTTTATCTTATGCTCAAAGTTAAAAAGTTTTTGATAAATTTGTGTATGAGATGATATATGTAGTTTGATAAATACGTGTATGTGGTGATATATATAGTTGTTTTACAAATGTGTTTATATAAATGTGTTTTTATAATAGTATGAAATGTATTTTATCCAGGGATGCGAAGTCCCAAAATGACTCCAGCTTTTTGTATCTACTTTTTTTCAAGTCTGTAGTGTCCAGAAGCTCTAAACATGTTTGTTGACTTATTATCTGCTATAACTGTTTCATGAGATTTAATGACTTGAAACTTATTGTTTATAAGCCAGGAGTCCTTGCCGCCATAATACCTAAGAATTCTGCTAAAAAAACGATTGTTCCTTTAACCTAAATGTCTTAATTTTTTTCCTAGTAGTAGTCTATATACTTATTTATATTTTTAGTGCTCCTGTATACCGAAAACTATGATAAAGTAATCTTTTTGTAACTTTCTAATCCGGAGTCCTTTTTGGTACTCTGCATCCCTGATTTTATCTAATGTGTAAATGATTGTTAAATGAGGTGTTTTTATATGTTATATAACATTTAAAAAATTATTGTGTTTTATAGTTAGTATAACTATAACACACAATATATTTGAGATATAGATCTAGAGCAAAATTCGTCAACCTTACCAGTCAAGTGGTGTTACTGCTTTAGGTCTATGTGTAGTCTAGCCTTCAATATAACTATTCTGAAAATACATAACATCTTTGATTATTTTTTGTGTAATGTTGTTACCTTTGGCTTATCTTATGTTAGTGTCTGTTGTTAAAAATGATTAATAGGTAGTTTCATTACTAGAACTCGCTGCTTTTGTTTCTTAATATAAATACATTTATATAGTTTTTTCAAGCAGAAGCATAAATTAGTGACTTTTATCTGAAATAGCACAGTGAATATTATTATTATTAGTGCGCATAGTTATACCTATTGTTCGATATTAGTTACAATTCTGTATTCTGTAAAATACACTATTTCTTAGTTTTTAAGTAGTTTCTAGACTTTTCTTAACGAATTGTTTTCTTAAAGAAGTCATGACCTTTTAGAAAACACTTGGTTATGAAAATGTTTAAGTTGACATTAGGTAGATAATGTTTAGTAGCTAAAATTGATAGGTAATATAAAATCTTTTTAAAATTTTATTATGTAATTAGTTTATTGTAATCTTTTTTTAAATTGTACTTTTAAATGTGTTATAGATGTTAATATTGAAAATATAAGTTACTATAATTCTTATAGTTATTATATGTTTGTTTTTCTATATTTAATATACCATTAATCATTTTCATATATTTTTATTTAAGTTTAATTGTTTATAATTTATTAGGATTTAGATTATTAGAAAATTTATGTTTACAGAGTTTTTATTAATCATGATCGAGTTGTTGTACCAAGGAAATTGTAGAGGTTTATTTATAAAATGTACTATATATGTTATAAAGAAAATTTTAGATTTCATATGTTTTCACTAATAAATAGTTCAATATATATATATATATATATATATATATATATATATATATATATATATATATATATATATATATATATATATATATATATATATATATATATATATATATATATATATATATATATATATATATCCTTCGAGTTGCAGCAGCGTCATATTTTGTGTAGTGGGGGGAGGGGGGGGGTTAATAACCTGTTTTGTACATAACGCATTTATAAGTTTTATTATGCATTTTGTTCAATGTTTTCTCCCAACACATGAACTATGACGCTGTCCGCGACTCCAAGGATATATGTATGTATATATATGTATGTATGTATGTATATATATATATATATATATATATATATATATATATATATATATATACATTTTATTAGAAACACTTAACTGTTTCTAATAAAAAAGGATATTTGTTTATTTTCCTAATTTTTTTTATTAGAAACAAAATAAATTTTAATTTTTTTTTATAAGTCTTTGGTAATATGGTTGCAGGTTTTTCTTAACTTTAATTAAATAAACTTAAGAAAAAGTAATACAGGTGTATTACTTTTGATGATGGCAAATTAATTTTATTTTGCATTTATTTGGTTTCTTTATTTTATAATTTTTGGATTAAGATTTTTTTAGTTATTAATTAATTTTTTTTATTTTATTGTTAACTTTAGAGTAGTAAAACAAAGAAATAGTTAGTGTTGCTTTGATAAATATGTTTAATGATAATGATGAGATTGAAATGGGTGATAGGCTAGATGAAGTTATGTATTTAAAAGACAATGTAAGTGCTATAAGGCATGTTGAAAATAATCGTAGACGAAATGAAAGAAATAGACTTAGGTGAGATGAAATTAATTATTTACAAATTGAAAGAAATATGCTAAATCAAGTTGAAGTTAATCTTCGCCAAAATGTAAGAAGATCTGTTCGACAAGGACGAATGAATAATTGGTAGTTTCATTATTGGAACTTACTGCTTTTATTTATTTACTAAAAGCCAAGACAACATTTTGCTAAAAATGCAATTTATATCTTAATTTGATTTTTATTTATTTTAGTATTGTTAATCCTTTTGTACTTGGAAACAGATTTTATAGTTACATTTTCGATAAATGTTTATATTAACTGCCATGTCAACATAGGTTACTATAAATAGGTAAATCGATTTTGAGTTTTTATGTAGTTTTTTTTTTGTTTTTATTTATTTTTTTGTAATTATGGTATCATAATTCCATTTTTTTTTTCTTTAAGATTTACGATTGACGCATTTATACGATTTATAAAAAAAAAACCTGATTTCTTTTTATTGTAAATTTTTTCTCAGTTAAAATGATATAAATATATGCAATTAGTTTAATTTTTTTTAAATTTTATTTTTTTTATGCCTAATAATATGTTGTACGTAACTTAAGAGATGTTTTTAAAGAGGGGTCGCAACTAAAAACAAACTAAAAACCTTTAAACACATGGAGAATATTGTAGTTTTGCGCATTTGTCAAATACGAAGTTACTTAAATTTTATAACGGGTTGAACTAATTAATTAGCTTAGTTTGCATTTGCAACACTTTTGAGGAAAGAAAAAATTCTCATATATTTTAAATTCTTATATATATTAAAAAGAAAAAATTCTTAAAAATGTAAATCATTGTTTTACATTTTATTATTTTGGTAAAAAGTTTTCATCAAAAACTTGATTACTCTTAATAAAATAACTATATTCTCCTGGCCACCAATTAAGGCAAAAACGAGGAAAGGAGGTCCTTTATTAGTGTCAAAATATATGAGAAAATAAACTTCAAATATACTGTCAATATACTGTCTTTTATTAGTGTCAAAGTATACTTCATATTAATTTTATTGATTAAAGTTCATGATATAAAAAATATAACAAGAATTTAGCTTTACTTTTTCGTCAATTTAAAGCATGATGAAGTGTTATTATTTTGTGTCAGTAACTAAAAACGTATTGTGTTGAACTTTGTAATGTCTAGGAAAATGGTTCTGCCATATACTGATATGACCTATGTCAGTTTTGAATTACTCAAAAACATTAAATAATTGGTAAACTAATTAATTTTAATTTTGCAGATGGCCTTATTTTTTAGTTTGAAGGCATTTTTCTTACATAGTATTAGTTAAGGTTTCGCAACTTTAAATTGTGGAAAACAGCCGCTGTAAATTAAGTAATAGACCGACCCTAACCCGTATTACGGGTTGCTTTCTGCTGGTAGTAATTAATACTGTCAAGCAAAACGCGATCACCGTTTATGCGCAAAAAATTTGTTTTTAAATGTTTTTTAACTTCGCCTCTACCGTTAACTTTTAAAGTCGCTAGTACCGTTAACGTTTAACATTGCTTATTCTAACTTTGCACACAAACAAGCTTTTCTTTACCAATAAAATCTAAATAGTTTCTTTTTTCTGTGCTTCCTAACTGATATATATATATATATATATATATATATATATATATATATATATATATATATATATATATATATATATATATATATATATATATATATATATATATATACATACATAAATACATACATACTTCATTTTATTTATTTACTTTTTCTTTTTTTGCATGTTTTACTATAATGAAACTTTAGTTTTTTAATACTTATTCATTTAATTTACATTACGTTTAATAAATGAACTCCAAAGTTAAAGTTGCAAATTTTTCTGGAATGCCGTCAAACATTCGGAAACAAAATCTAAATGTAGAAAAAAAATGATATAACGGTAGTAAAGATCTATTACAAACAAATTTCAACTATTTTATATTTTACGAATATATGTTATTTATCAATAATTCTTCTTCAAAATCAAAATCACAAAGTAACTCGTCTTACCTGTATTTTTCTTAACGGGATAAAAAATTTCCAAGTTTCCTATGATATTATTGCTACTCAAAAAATCTTTTTTTTCCACAGGATTGGAATGGCATGATCCATTCCACGACGATTTGTTCCGCCTTTAAAATATTTATCAAAATAAACGCGACTTTCAATCTCTACCATTTTGCTAGGCAGTTTTAAACTTATGAAAATATTTCAAATTGTGATTTTCCTAATTCTTATATAGTTAAAAACAAGTAAAACTATTTTTGTCTTCCATTATATGATAAAAAAGAGATTAACGAAAATGTAATTTATGACTGTTAGCTTTGTATGAAAACAAAAAAAAACGATTTAAGATTTGTCTCCGTAATCACATTTGCATGTTTTAGCTGTACCGTGTTCTAAAACAATTTTTTTTATCTTACAACCTTAAAGAGAAAATAAAAGGCCTTTAACGGGAAAAAAAAGAAAAAAAAATATGTGAAAAGCAGTAACCATAACGACATTTATAAACTAGATTATTTACTACAAAACTTTCAAACTAGATTTCTAGAAACTGACGTACAAAATTCGGATAAATATATTTTACAAAATATTGTTTATTTTTTAAAAAATGTGCCCGACATACTAGCATTTACGCTTGCCTAATTTTGTACTGAAGTTGTATTGCGCGCTCTATTTAGAAATAACTTTATGCGCGTCATATTTTTTAAAATACAAAAACAAAAATTATAATTAAATGAACCATAAATGTTCGTTGTAACCTTAAAACATCATTTAAAGGAAAATTAAACATAGTATCTAATAAAAAAATACATTAAAAGATTACATGAAAGAAAAAAAAGACGTCAAGATTTAAGTTTATGCAACTCGCGAGCCCCAAATGAATTTAGAGCGCGTTGCATTGACACCAAAGGATTTACGTTCTTTATTAAATGTGGCGGTTCTTTATATCTAAAATCTTTGTATTTTTATGAAAAACTACAAAAACTGACCATATGTAAAAATTTGACAAAACATCAAAAAAAAAATTTTTTGTAATTTTTAATTATTAATAAAATATATATATATATATATATATATATATATATATATATATATATATATATATATATATATATATATATATTTTAATGACATCTTAATAGTATAATAAATATATATATATAATTAAAAATTTATTTACTTATAAAAAAGTTTTTTAATCTTAAGGTGGTCCTCCACAGAAAAGAGTAACTTTTGAAAGCAAAGAGTTTTTGGTTTAATTTTTTCACCAAAAATGTGGTTCTATAAACTATTTACAAAAATCAACTTTAAAAAAAAAAAAATGTCTCGATTAGCCAATTATTTAAAAAACGAATAAAAAAACTAGCATTTTTTGTGACAAGCTAGCAATCAAAATACTTATCATATCAAGCTGAAAATTGGTGTATATACTCATTGAGTTGTGTTAATCCGGATGAGAGAAGCATTTTATATTATTCACAGTATATAAAAAGTTACAACATGTGAAACAAACATAGAAAAATTGGTGGACAAATGGCCAACATTAGTCTCATAAAAAAGTACTTTCTTTATTTTATTTTATATATCCTTCTCTCATCCGCATCTTTTTTAGTTATGTGAAAAATCAAAAAAAAAATTAGATAAAAAGCTTAAACGAGTCCAAAGTTATCATGTTTTAAAGATTTTTATTCGAAGCAAAACTTTATTCTGAGAAAACAACAAATATATAAAACAAAAGAATAAAACCATAATAAAAAGTTCACAAAAAACATATCAAAACTCTCCAGGAATATATTTCGAGTTTTTTTCTTCATCGTTTTGTCTTAGTAACCCTTTTTAATTGTTCTTAGTTATTTTCTTCTCTTTTTAACACGGTCAGTGGACTTTTGAAGAGACCGCTTTATAGTTTCTTTCTTCTTTTTATTAAGTTTCATAGGCGTAACATATCCTGTTAGATGAAATTTATTTAGTACAGAGAGGATTCCATTATGCCCTTCATTAAATTCAATAACAGATGAATTAACTGCAGACTCTAAGACCACTCTACCCACAAAAATATGTTTTGGGCAGCGTCTCCAAATAATCTGGTTGAGTGCCTCGATGGCATTTTTGGGTCTTACCATGGAGACATTTTTTTAGTAAATCTTCTGGAGATAAATCAGTAAAAGTTGGTTTCAAAATGTTGAATTTAAAATGTTAAACGAGGTTTTATATTCACATCAATTTTTAACAAAAAAAAAAATATATTTGACTAGTTATTCTCTGTTGAATATGTTTAGCAGTTTATCTCTGATGAAATAAAAAATCATAACAAAAAAAAATTCAAAACTGTTTACCATTGCTGTGAAACACATAAAAAGGACGAATTTCGACATTGGTTTTGAAAAAAAGCTAATTTTAGCAAACTATTTGGCAGATGCTGAGAATATGCTTTACGGACTTACATAAATGCAGATCAGAATCGTTGCATATGAGTATGTTTTAAAAAATTATAAACCATTTACATAAATCAAGAACAGCAGCGGACTAAGAATCGGCCCTCGTGACACTCCACATATAGTTTTTAGGTCTCCTGATTCATTATTAATAAAATTTTCAAAATTCAGCTGTTTATTTTCACTGAAGTATACTTCAATTGTGCATATTTAAAGTAAAAGCAGTTTTTATCTGCATTTTTTTAAGTTAGGTTTTTCGATAACAAGTGATCTATTGAAATTTGCAAGAGAAAAATTTCTCTAGTGAAGCAATTTGATTTTATTAATTTTTAAAATGTATAGCAACATCAGATTCTGTTTTTGAAATAAAGTTTTCCAAAATAATCCAACGATAATTCTAAAATATGATGGCTTCTTTATTCATATTTTCGTTGTTGTATGAGAGATGTCTAAGTTAAAATAGTTTCAACTTTTATGACTAATGATCATGACTAATAAAAACCAATGTGGTTCGCTTTCATATTTCTATCAACAATCAGTTGTTAGCGCAAGAAATCTAATTAACTAATTACCACCGAGCAATCATATAAATTTATACTCAATTCAAATTTAAGTAGAATTCAGTAAGTCTTAAATAAGTTCTGTAAACACAATGCATTAAAATAGTTGTCTATTTTGTAGTTAACTAAATTCAATCTGCGTAGGTAATCGGGTTCGACATTCAGCTTAGAGTTGTATCGTATCTATTAAAAAGAAAATATAAACTGTCCAGAAGAATTGTTCATATAAATTAGATCGTTATTGAAATAACATTTTGTATCAAAGTGTTATACATTTAAGTAAATATTTCCAAATAGAGATCTTTGGTTGGTCCTATAATGTAAAGATCAACCTGATTTTAACCATCACCTATTATATACTCAAGGGTACTAAGGCGGGAAACCAGACATTTTCCAGCAAAACTGAATTTATTCTTTAATTGATATTTTGTTTCAAAGTAAAAAAATAAGCAACATGGTATCTTTGGGAAGATTTTTCAAAGCACTTTTTGATGCAATTAAAAAATATATTTTATTATCAACTACTAAGGCAGAGTTACGGTTAGAATAAAGCCAAATTTACAACAAGACATATTGTGCACAAAGACTAGGGCTCGTTTTTGCCTAAATTTAACTTCAGAAAATCGGTTGAGCTTGATACCTATAACGACATTGTGACAAAGTCTTTCATGCTAATAAAAACCCAATTTTTTCTGTTTTACGATAACAAAACTTTGTTTTTTTTTATAGTTTTATAAAAAAGTTTGTCACGTACTTTATGTGGACATTTTGCAATCGTATTCGATACAAAAGTAATAAAATTTTATAAGTAAATTGTGGTTCGGTTGAGCAAATGACAAATGTAATAAAAATGAGTCTCTGTTGTATTATGTTTCTACCATTATCTTAGGGATAGTCCATAACTTTCGTAAATCTAAATTAATTTAAAAAACAGAGGTAGGAGACAAAAAGATGGCTCATAAAGAAAAAAAAACTCATTTTTTTAAAAATATTTGATTTATTTTTTAATATATTATTCGATGCAAAATTTATCATTCTTCTAAAAAATATATACATTCTGCATAAAATACTTACTACTATTAGTTTAATTTAACATTTTTCATAGTTGAGTTTAAATTTTTATGAAAAAAGTTTCTTTTTAGCAGAAAATTTTGAAATAATATTGAAAAAAATTTTTACTAAGAAATTTTGTATTTTTATTTTAAAATATGAAATAAATATCTAAACAAAGTCTGTATATTGTACAATATATGGCAACTAAATAAAACGGCTTTTGATTTGTCATGTATTGTAGAGTGTGCTGTACAGCTTGATTCAAGTTTTAGTAGCTATTGATATCTCAAAACAGTTAACTTGTATTTTTTATTAGATTATTGATAATGTCCAGTAAACAGAACTTGGGAAGAAAGAAAAGTCTAAATTTAAAGTAAATCGGATTACCGAGTCGAACAAGGTGACAGAAACTTTAGATTCTTTTCACTTCGTTATCAAAAAATATCAAAAACATTGAATGAGACTTCTAAAGAAGGTGATGATAATTATTTTTTGTTTGTAAATTTTAAAATTCTTAAAAATCTTATAAGTAGTTTAACATGCTCTGTGTGTAATGCACAAAAGCTGAGTTTATCCAATAAACTTGACTCAAGAATGGCTTTTGCAAGCAAACTTTTTGCAAGCAAATGCTTTTTTAGTAATTGTAGCAATTCCTAAAAAATTCCGACTTGTTCCTGTCCGCAAGATGCACCAATAACTGTTGTCTATAATGAAAATAACATTTCCACACAGGGGCGCAATCTATTTGAAATTAATGTTCGAAATGTAATTGCTTTTCGAGAAAATGGGAAAAGTCTTGCAGCAATAAAAACTTTGGCTAGATGCCTCATTATGGAGTCATTATCTTAACCCAGTTATCGAAACATTATCAGTCATTTGTATAAAGCTTACAATAATGTAGCAAGTAATAGCATTGTAAAAGCAGTTGGTGAGATTAAGTTAAACCCTGAAAATAATAATAAACTTTTATGGATCGTTAAATTATATTTTTTGTTTTCGCATTTATAAAACATAACGCGCAAAAAGTTATTTTTCAATACAGCGTGCAATACAACTTCAGTACAATACAGTGCAAGCGTAAATGCTAGTAAATCAATTTTTAAGAAACAATCACAACATTTTGTAAAATATATTTATCCCAATTTCGTAAGGTAGTTTCTTGTAATCTTGTTTGAAAATCTTGTAGTTAGTAATCTAGTTTGTAATCGTTGTTGAGGTTACTGGTTTTCAAACATTTCATTTTTTTTACTTTTTTTTTATGTTAAACGCAATATTTTTTTCATGAAGTTGTTAGATAAATGTTATAAAAAAAACTGTTTAATCCGTAACGCTAAATCATGCAACAGTGAAGAAACCGCAAAATTACGGAGACAAATCTAAAATCCTTTTTTTTTTTTTTTGTGGCTTTGTCTTTAAACAAAGCTATAAGTCATTAATTACATTTTCGTTAATCTCAATTTTCTTATATACTTCGAGACAAAAACTGGTTTTACTTTTTTTAACTATATAAGACTTAAAAAAAAGTTATTTGAAAAATTTTCATAACTTTAAAACTACCGAGCAAAATCATGAAGGGTTACATCGTCTTCCTTTTGGATAATCTATTGGTAGAGAGTGAAAGTCGCGCTTATTTTCGTAACGAATATTTTGAAAACGGACCATATCGTCGTGGAATGAATCAACATGAAGATCCTGTGGTAAACGAAGAGTTTTTGGATAGCAATAGTATCAAAGAGAACATGGAAAATTTTTATCCCGTTGAGAAAAAAACAAGTAAGTCGAATTACTTTTTAATTTTGATTGTGAAGATAGGTTATTGTTATAAAATATGTTTCCGTAATTATAAAATAGTTAAAAATTGTTTGTAAAATATCTTTTCTACCTTTATATCCATTTATTTTCTACATTTAGATTTTGTTGTCAATTGTTTAACGGCATACCAGAAAAATTGGTAACTTTAACTTTTGTGTTACTTTATTAAAACGTAATGTAAATTAAATCTTTGACAACTTATAACAGGTGTTAAATAAAATGAATTAATTGAAAGTTTACTTTGTTGAACATTTCTACTTCCGCTATTTATTCTTCCTTTGTTTTTTTTTTGTTTTTTTTTGTTAATGGTAAAAACCGCTAATAAAGGCTTTTACACGTTATATTTTGAACTCCTGTATGAATTTTCTCACTCGGTTTACTTCAACTTATTTTAAACAAGACTACAAGCCTCGTTAATGGTAATGTGACTCTTATTCAAAAGCACTAGAGCTTTTACAAAGTGTTTAAACGCATAAATTTTCTATAAAATACATGTTTGTGTTGCGTCTTTATATAAATAGCGTAGACACAGCAAAATTATGTAATGTTCTAAATCTCACTACAACTACAATTAATTTTACAGTACTGTATATATAGTATTCTAAAATAGGTTATAATTAGTAAATAAATATAACTTAATATATATATATATTTTAAGTTACCACGCTTTTAGACTTGCTGGTAATTCACAACAAGCGTCGTTTAATAGCTGTTGTCTATGAAGAACTTACATTGCTGATTAAAATGAATTAAGTTTGTTCTCAAAAAGAAAAAACTGTTATAATAAACTTTTTGTTTCTAGTGTTTATTAGTGTTTGTTTGGGTTTTTGCGAGCCCGTAAATTGCCACTGCATATAATATCCTGTAAAGAAAACACATAATAATAAACGGTATCGGTAAATTAGTATGTACTTAAATATGATACATGATCGGAATAAAAGTAATGGGTGCTACGTATAGGGGTTTGAAGCTAAAACATTAAAACATTGAAACCAGCAATAACTAACTATATCTATATATGTTTATATATATATATAAATATATATATATATATATATATATATATATTATATATATATATATATATATATATATATATATATATATATATATATTATATATATATATATATAAATATTTACATATATATATATATATATATATATATATATATATATATATATATATATATATATATATATATATATATATATATATATATATATATATATATATATATATATATACATGTGTATATATATATATATAAATTTATAAGAAAATCCGGTTATTTCTTTTTTTTTATTTGCCTGGTTACAAAGCCGTCCATCAGTTTAATAATTATATATATATATATATATATATATATATATATATATATATATATATATATATATATATATTTATATATATATATATATATATATATATATAATTATATATATATATATATATATATATGTTTATATAGAGTTATACAGTTATATATATATATATATATATATATATATATATATATATATATATATATATATATATATATATATATGTATATATATATATATATATATATATATATATGTTTATATAGATGTATATGTGCATACATAGATATATTTATATATGCAGGGGCGGACTTAAACCCCGTCAAGTGCTGCAAGGGACTGGGTAGAAATATAAAAATAAGTTCAAGTATTATGACGTCTAACGCCCGCTTAATACTAATTGCCGATCTATATTTTTTTGTTAGAATATATAATTTGAAAAAGTTTACAGTGAAAACTATGCTTTGCAGACGTTCGAAAAAGTGTTTTATAAAACTTGCTAATGTAAACTATACTTTGCAGGATATTAGAATATTATTTATAAAACTTGCTAATGTAAACTATACTTTGCAGGATATGAGAAAATTATTTTATAAAACTTGCTAATGTAAACTCTACTTTGCAGGATATGAGAAAATTGGATAAGTTTATTGGTTTACGTTATTAAAAGTAGCAATCTGATTCGTTTAAAAAAAAAACATGTTTAGTGTAAACTATTCTTTGCAGCATTTGCAGCAGTAATTTGATTGGTTGCAAAGATCGATAAACAACTAAAAGAACTCAAGTAACTCAAAGAACTCCGTTCTAAAAACAAAGGATTTCCTTAAATTTTTAACGTTTAAGCATGACTTACAACTTGATTGAAGATTTAAAACCAATAATCTTGTCGATTTAAATACATTTTATGAAACTTTATTGGATACATATATTTACAACAATAACAAAAGGTTTAGTAACGAAGGTCTTTTAAGTCGATATATTGATGGCACAATAAGAAGAAATATATGTGCTCAAGTTTGTATTCCTTCTTACTTAAAAGACAATAAAATGCATTGTATTGCTTTAGGGTAAGTCACTTTACTTTTTTTTCAAAAAGTATTATCTTATTGTGTTTTATTACAATTAGTTAATGTTTTAACACAAAATTTAATACTTTTTTGTAAAAATATTTATTGTCAATTTTAAATTTATTGATAAAAGAAGTTTAGCTCTTAAAAACTTGAAGTAATATTTTTTTTTTTTCTTAAGGTCTGAAGCATCTGGAAGTTGTATGTACAGCTCTGCATCATTATTTTTTGTTGCTGACAATACACTGATGAATGTGTTGAGAGTTTTAACGTCCCTTGAAATTTATATACATGCTGATTATTAGTGTTAGCATCCTTTATTTTCAAAAATATTTTTTGATTATAATTCTCATTTTATTAATCTCAAAAGTTTGTTGTGTATGTCATTATCTCATTCTGCATTAGATTCTGGCTTCAAAAATAATAATATCATTAAAGCTGAAGCAATTGCAAACTGTGAGAGCACAGAAAAATGGGCTGGTTTTTTATGTTTGTTAGGTTTATCATCGGTTCTTTCTTGTAATATTGTTTCCTGTTACCCAGATTTCGGTGTTGAAAAGTATAAAATATTTTTTAACCAAGAGATCTCACCACCTACTCCCATTAAATGTTGTTCTCCATTTTACATTTTGTTTTGTTATGATGGGAATTTTTAGTCCGGTACATTTCAGCATAATCACTATGTCCCACTAATTTTTATTCCTAAAAAGTGTGAACTTTCCAGTAAATCAAAAATAATAATTTCAAAAAAGTTGCTGCCAGTCTTGTGACCTAATAAATTTTTAGATACAAAGCAGACCACCATTGATCCAGTTGCTGCAATTGTACCCAGCACAGAAGCCAAAAATCCAGATAAAAAGCCTTACTCTATCCTTACACTCTTTCATAAAACAAACCCAGACTTAGAACCTACTAGTGCAGTCTTACAAAATGCATCTTGTATTCTAAAATCAAATAGATTTTCTTCTCAATTAGCAATTTCTTCATCTCAATCGACAACATCTTCTCAATCATTAACATCAAATAAAGATGTTTCTTTCCACTCAAAAACATTTAAGGACAGTGTTCTATCAAAATCTTTTTTTACAAAATCTTCAAGCATCAGGAAAGTACCTAATTTTTATAATAATAATATTGAATACCCTTCGAACATTATTTCGCCACCTAAAGAAGTACCAAATGCTCTCCAATCTTTTGAGCAAAATGATGTTGCTTTCTTTAGACAAAAGGTTGAAATTTTAACTGACCATGAATTTTTTTTATTAACTAAAAATATGTTTATTCCTAATGAAGATTACATTTTCCCAAAAGATTCTGGTCGTCAGTTTAGATATCTTTGGTTGAAAGAGTTTTCTTGGCTGAGATATTCTAAAAGTACTGATGGTGCATTTTGTTTATCTTGTGTATTATTTGGCAATAAATTCAAACTAAGATCACGTAAGTTAACATATTTGTATTTGGAGCCTTTCAATAAATGGTCCGATGCTATTAGATCATTTTCAAATCATGAGTCAACTAAAAATGGTTTACATGCATTTACTATGCCTGTTTTTAATATTTTTTTGAGTCATTCCTCAGGCATAAGTTAACCAATAAATGTCATCATTGATACTAATGTAAAAGAAAAAATAATAAAAAATCGCCAAATACTTCGTCCTATTGTTAATGCTGTAACTTTTTGCGGTCAAACACCTTTGAGAGGCCACGGAGATGATTCACTATATCTTCCAGAGGCTGGAGAATATTCGAAATGTGGAACTGGTTGTTTTAATAAACTTTTAAATTTTGCTGTACGCAATGAAAATGATATTTTAGGCTCTCATCTTAATAACTGTTCAAAGAATGCCTCCTACATTTCGAAGACTTCACAAAATGATATTATTAAATGTTGTGGTGAAGAAATTAGTGAATCTATACTATCTGAAGTTCGCTAAAATGTTTTTTTTTCAATACTTGCAGATGAAGCCTGTGAATCATCTACTAAAGAGCAAATGTAATTAGTTTTACGATTTGTTGATAGTGATTTCAATATCAGAGAAGACTTTATTCAATTTATTCATTGTAGTGAAGGAGTTAAAGGAAAAGATTTGTTTAATTTTCTTTTAAATTGTGTAAGAAACTTAAATCTAGATATAAAAAACTGTAGGGGTCAGGGATATGATGGAGCCAGTTCTGTCTCTGGATATATAAATGGTCTTTCTGCTCAGGTTCTCAATATAAATTCAAAGGCTTTGTATACACATTGTCATAGCCATCGAATCACTTTGTGAATCGTGTAATGTCCAATTAGTTTCAGGGGTTTTTGATAAAGTTCGCGAACTTTCTTATTTTTTTAATTATTCAAAAAATAGACAAAAGTTTTTAGAAGCTACCATTTTAGAGCGTGAACCTCAAACGCATAAAAAAAATTAAAAGATATCTGTAGAACTAGATGGATTGAGTTTATAGATGATTTAAACACTTTTCTTGAGCATTATTTATCTATTTTCCATGCTTTATGTATCATGGCTTCCCCTGAGAGTTTTGTTAACAAAGACACTCAAAACAAATCTTCTACTTTGTTAAATTCCATTGGCACTTTTCAATTTGTCTTTACTTTAGTTGTGACAACGCGTGTTTTAGATTTTACTTTACCTGTTACTCGGTTGCAGCAATCAAAACCTATTGATATCTTAGACGGTTTGCACCTTATTACAGCTCTTAAAAATACATTTATTTCCATCAGAAATGATATAGATAGTTTTCATAATAACTGCTATGAAGCAGCATATTTGCTTTCAAGTAAACCTGAAGTTTTTTGTTTTGAAACCAAGAACCTGTTCTATTCAAAAAAATCGTTCTAATGTTCCATCAGAGCCTGTATCAGAATACTTTAAAAGAGCTGTTACTATCCCTCTTATAGATCATGTATCTATATCTATATCTACAAGATTTAAATCAGAAACTGTAGCTGCATATAAAGGGTTATCAATTATTCCATTTAATAATATTTCTTTTCTTAAAAGACCCAAAACCCAATTGTGTTGGAGGAAGCAGTTTGAAACATTCTGTGATTTTTATATAGATAATCTCCCTAATATCAGTGCCTTGAATGGGGAACTAGTTCTTTGGGAAAAATACTGGGAAAGTTTCTCTGGGACTATTCCTGACAATATATCTTTAACTCTTAAATTGATATCATTTCCTAGATTTGAAAATATTAGGATAGCTTTAAGGATACTTGGGACACTTCCTGTTACTTCATGTGAGTGTGAGAGGAGTTTTTCTGTTATGCGTCGGTTAAAAGACTATATGAGAACAACAATGTCAGAAGATCAACTTAACGGTTTGGCATTAATGTATATCCATCAAGAAATTGTTCCTTGTATTTATAATGTTATCAATAGATTTTCTATAAAAAATAGACGACTTGATTTCAATGATTAGTGTCTATACTGTTTACTCTAATACGCACCAACAACTTTAGAAATTTTTGTCTATTATCACCTCTCTTCATATAAAAGCTAACAAATAGGCATGGAAACCCCTGGAAAGGCCAAGACTTCAATGGTGTCCTTAACAGAACGGTTTAAATGTAACCCCATACTTTTGTTTGGGATTAGCTATATGATAAGTGGTCATAGTTCAGGCAAACATTAACCATCTCTTTTTGACAATCTCTTTATATCATTTTCTAATTTAGCGACAAAATAAAAAATTACAAAAATTATTTCCAATAAATTTTCTCTCAATCATCTTAATAATATTTATAAGTTTTTGTACCATTTAAATTAGTTTTTTACTGTAGTTGTCAAAACCATTAGCATTCTTTTTTTTTGATCAAAAATGATCTTCTTTCTTGTTGTTAAGGCTTTACTTGGTATGTCTTTTTTTTTTTAATCTTGTTATATAAAAATATATATAACTTTTTATTTCACGATGTATATAAATCCATTTGTATTTTTGTCTTTCTCTTTTCAGTGCTAAATTTTCCTTTCTTCGATTGTCCATGTCCGAAATAAATATATTCCTAGACATGCTGATGAGCACCGATATTGGGCGAAACAATCATTTGTTGGTTTATATATTATATATTTATATATAAAAAAAGTTTCTAAGTAAAACTAAGATATGGGTTTCTCAATGAAATAGCAAAAAGAAAATCCCTTTAAATTCTTTAGCACAAAGGCAGGAGGATTTAGGGGATACATAGGGGGCAGGCTATGGGAGCGATGACCCCCCTCCTTAAATGTTTTTTTTTATAATAACATTTTGTAAAAACGTAAGTAAATTTGGTATGCTGTTTAAAAGTGGCATAAAATTGTGTAGTCTAAATTTTTTTTTGGGCTTGCCTTCTTAAAAATCGTTAAACGATTTTTAAGAAGGCAAATATATATATATATATATATATATATATATATATATATATATATATATATACATATATATATATATATTTATGTATAAAAACAAAATTTTATGAAATTTGCACATGTATGCTTAAGAAAACATAATCTTTTGCAATAAGAATACAATCTTTTTTTAAAAAAATAAAAAAAATAAAAACGTTATCGCATGCTGCCGGACTCGAATTAAATTTTTTCAATTTTAGAATAAATAATGTAAAACTAAAGATGTTGAAGCAAAATGAATATTGATTAGAATTTTTATACCTGTAGCGAATATTTGTTATTAATAAATTATTTTTTCTTCAGTAACGGTACTAAATATTTTTTATATCACTCTATTTCATTCTGTGAATGAGGGTAATAAAAACAGACTTTATTTATATTATGCTAATTCAGCAAAAAGCTGTTTCTTATTTCTCAATTGCTTCGTATTACTCAGACTTTCAATCACTTTAAAAACTTTGATTTGATTAGCCTTGCGATGTAGATACGAAGTATAGTTTGAATTCGTTGTATATATTTATCTTAATGTAGATGTTTTGTTATTATGTAATTTAAACTTTCCAAACAAACTTTCGAGATTATCCTTAAGGTTTTAATACAGTTTTATTTTATATAATATTTTCGCCTCATTCCGACAAATAAGTATTAAAACACCTTCCGTCGTCTTTTAAGTTAAAAAAAAGAAATAGAGGTTTATGTCTCCACCTAAACAAAATTTGTATTTTTGTGGCATCTTATGTTTATCCACTGCGTGTATTATTTTTTAATTCTGTATTTGCTGTTTATGTAATAAGCAAATATATATACAAAGAAACGTTTACATAAAAAAAGTTGATTTATAAAAACGGACAGGAGCACAAAGAAGATACGGATGACTAATGTCACCATAATCTATAGAGCTCATTATAAGTTAAAAAGAAAATAATATTTATAAAATACTGCAATGTCTAATACCATTAGAAAAAAGTATCAATATGATTTTGGAGTTAGTCATTTAAATATAGTCGAACAAATTAGACCTTTGTTTAGGTTGTACCTTCAGCAACATCACCCTGTCGGCCTACTATTATTATTTAAAAAATATGCTATGTTAAAATTATAGGCCACGAAAACTTTTTATACCGTAAAAGAACATACTTAAGATGAATCGTAATAATCCACAAAAAGTTCATAACTTAGGGACGAAGATAATGATTGTTAAAGAAACCCGTCTTGTTTACCTTTGATTAAATTAGGACGTTGTACCTTTGACCGGCAAACTTTGTTTCCTCGGTTATTTGCAAACTTGAAGAACTTATGAAACTTATTATCGAGTTTGTCAGGAGGTTGTCCTTTATTGCTCTTGATTGCAATATTGTTTCTTGTATGATGGAAATCAAATAATTCCATTGAATTGTAATGGAACTCACATTGAATTGTGATGGAATTCACTATTTATTCTTACACCACCACTACACTTGAAATAATCAATTTTTTTAATTAAGTTAGTTAGACAGCTGCATTAATATTTTAATCTAGCTAATTATATTTCTTAGTTTCTATACAGCTATTGGGAGTTGAAAGAACAAAAATAGTTAATCAATTCTGCTTTAATATACCTGGGAGCAAGGTTGGTGTCAGAAGCAGAAACTGCATTTTTTGATCGTTGAGCAGCTAATTATCGTTGAGTAATTAATACTTAGCTCAAATATGGGTGTATGGCTAAAAACTGAAATGATTAGAGACTGTTTTGATAAATTGATATTTTCTAAATTTCATAGAATAACATTTCAGCGTTTAAAAAAATATGACCATATAAAATTTGAACTCTCTCAACATGAAAGGTTCAATCTCAAATACCAAAGATTTAAGTTTCTGCCCCTGTTTGGTGTTTTTCCCAAGAAGACTTGCTAAACAGATATGCTTAATGCAATAAATTTTGTGCTTGAATAAAAAATGAGTTTACGTAAATTTGTAAGACAAAGTTGTAACAATAAAAAATCATCTTTGATATATCAGTTAAAGCAGTTTAAAAAATCGAGAAATTGCGAATATTCTTATTCTAATACAAAACCAAAATAACTATTTCAACAGAAGAAAAATTAAATTTGGAAAACTACTTGGCAGATGCTGAGAATATGCTTTACGGACTTACATAAATGCAGATCAGATTCTTTGCATATGAGTTTGTTTTAGGAACGCTTAAAAAAATTGACACTCAATGCATGAATAAGAAATATGCTGGTGAACAATGACTGCAAGATTTTCGCAAAAGATAAAGTTATAAGTTATCTCTACGTAAACCAAAGCCTTAAAGTCAATTGCATTTAACAGAGAAACAGAATGATTTGTATATAAAAATTACAAATCTTTAATAAAAGTTATCATTTTGAACGATATAACATTAGGAACTATAATGAAACATAAATTACCACAGCCTACTTAAAACCAAAAGTTATGGTTGAGAAGGGTTAAAATAATTAGGGAGCATACATAGTGCTGAACAAGGCAAAATTAAAACAATGACTGCAGCCATTAATGCTAGTGGAAACAGCATCCTAACATTACTTGTATTACTATGTGCTAAATTTTGAGACTAATATTAAACAAAGAGGAGATAAAGGTGAGGGGAAGGGAGGAAACAAGGGATGTAAAAACCTCCTTCCTCCAACAAAAAAAACTTCTTGGTTGAATGAGAAAATGTATTATGTATAATTTTTGCGCAAAAATTGAGAGATTATTTGAAAGTTTGAGTGCTTTGAATTTTTTCAATAGAAATTCAAAAAAATCCCTTTAAAGCAAAAAACGATCAAAGGTTCAACAGGTTCCCCTTTTAAAAAATTCCTTTAAATATAAAATTTACAAGAGACAATTAAACAAATAAAAAACTAAAAATAATGAAAGTCGATATTTTCTTAAGAAAAAAAAAGAAAAAATATTCATCTAATTTTAAAACTTCCGTTTTTTTATTAGAAACTTAAATGAGACTTTTTTTATTTTATTTACTTGGTTACAAAGGCGTCCAACAGTTAGCCACCGAGAACAGCCGAAGTTTTTCATAACGAGGTTACATATTTGGTTTTTAGCTGACTCTATATGGGAACTTATAGATAATCTATCTTGAGGATTTAAATGAAATGCAAATAATAAGTAGGTAATTGCTGGTTTCAATGTTTAAATGTTTTAGCTTCAAACCCCTATACGTACCACCCATTACTTTTATTCCGATCATATATCATATTTAAGTGCATACAAATTTACCGACACCGTTTATTATTAGGTGTTTTCTTTACAGGATATTATATGCAGTGGCAATTTACGGGCTCGCAAAAACCCAAACAAACACTAATAAACACAAAAACAAAAAGTTTATTATAACAGTTTTTTCTTTTTGAGAACAAATTTAATTCATTTTATTCAGCAATGTAAGTTCTTCATAGACAACAGCTATTAAACGACGCTTGTTGTGAATAACCAGCAAGTCTAACAGCGTGGTAACTAAAAATATATATATAAATATTAAGTTATATTTATTTACTAATTATAACCTATTTTAGAATACTATATATACAGTACTGTAAAAATTAATTGTAGTTGTAGTAAGATTTAGAACATTACATATTTTTGTTGTGTCTACGCTATTTATATAAAGACGCAACACAAACATGTATTTTATAGAAAATTTATGCGTTTAAACACTTTGTAAAAGCTCTAGTGCTTTTGAATAAGAGTCACATTACCATTAACGAGGCTTGTAGTCTTGTTTAAAATAAGTTGAAGTAAACCGAGTGAGAAAATTCATACAGGAGTTCAAAATATAACGTGTAAAAGCCTTTATTAGCGGTTTTTACCATTAACAAAAAAAAACAAAAAAAAAACAAAGGAAGAATAAATAGCGGAAGTAGAAATGTTCAACAAAGTAAACTTTCAATTAATTCATTTTATTTAACACCTGTTATAAGTTGTCAAAGATTTAATTTACATTACGTTTTAATAAAGTAACACAAAAGTTAAAGTTACCAATTTTTCTGGTATGCCGTTAAACAATTGACAACAAAATCTAAATGTAGAAAATAAATGGATATAAAGGTAGAAAAGATATTTTACAAACAATTTTTAACTATTTTATAATTACGGAAACATATTTTATAACAATAATCCATCTTCACAATCAAAATTATAAAGTAATTCGACTTACTTGTTTTTTTCTCAACGGGATAAAAATTTTCCATGTTCTCTTTGATACTATTGCTATCCAAAAACTCTTCGTTTACCACAGGATCTTCATGTTGATTCATTCCACGACGATATGGTCCGTTTTCAAAATATTCGTTACGAAAATAAGCGCGACTTTCACTCTCTACCAATAGATTGACCAAAAGGAAGACGATGTAACCCTTCATGATTTTGCTCGGTAGTTTTAAACTTATGAAAATTTTACAAATTATCTTTTTTTTAACTCTTAAATATTTAAAAACAAGTAAAACCAGTTTTTGTCTCGAATTTTATAATAAAATTGAGATTAACGAAAATGTAATTAATGACTTATAGCTTTGTTTATAGACAAAGCCACAAAAAAAAAGGATTTTAGATTTGTCTCCGTAGTTTTGCGGTTTCTTCACTGTTGCATGATTTAGCGTTACGGATTAAACAGTTTTTTTTATAATATTTATCCTACAACTTTATGAAGAAAATATCGCGTTTAACGTAAAAAAAAAGTAAAAAACAAAAAAAAAAAAAGTGAAAAGCAGTACCTTCAACAACGATTACAAACTAGATTACAAACTACAAAAATTTTAAACAAGAATACTAGAAACAGCCTTACGAAAATAAGATGAATATATTTTACAAAATGTTGTGTTTGTTTCCTAAAAACTGTGCCCGACTTACTAGCATTTACGCTTTCACTGTACTTTACTGAAGTTGTGTTGCGCGCTGTATCGAAAATTAATTTCTTGTGCGTTATTTTTTTAAAATGCGAAAGCAAAAATTATAATTAAATGAACCATAAAAGTTTTTTGTAACCTTAAAACATTGTTTTAAGGAAAATTAAACATTGCATCTTATAAAAAAATTCATCAAAAGATAAAAAGAATCAAAAATCTGCATTGTTTACACCATTTGCTCCATCATTAAAATAAATTATGGCAGTTATGATACCGATCTCTAATGCATCTTTTGTTATAAAAGTGTTTTTTAGATAACGTGACCATGCAATATTGTTGAAACTTTCGTTGGCATTTTGGGTTCGTCGATGACGGTATTTTGATAACAACTCGTCACTTCTGAGTTCTAAAAGTTTTGTCAACAAAATTTGAAAACTCCATGATGATAAATTTATATTCATTTTATGATTGTTAGTGCCATTAATTAATTCTCTTTTATATTTGCACCAACTGGACGATCCAGGTGGACAAAACTGGTGTCGAACATCGTCCTCTTCATCTGTTTTACACCAATGCCAAACAATCGCTAAGACAGATTTTTTCATTGCGTATAAGTTATATAAATTCTGTCGGATGGCAAGTCCATGAAAGTTTTGTATTGAGTTAATTGTTTTATCTTGACCAGACAAAGAATTTTTTGTTCCTTTGAACTTTTTACGAAGATTTTAAAGCCTAATTACACATTTCTTATGCACGTGTCCAACACATTTTAATTTAATTCGATTAATACCATAATCTTTATAAACATTAGAAGCAAAGACTTCTTTGTATGAGGATGTGTCTCCATCACCAAGGTACTCATTGTAATCAAGACTGTTTTCTAAAACTGATCGCTGAAAAATCTCCACTGCTATAGTTGACTCCATTGCAACAAATGAACTTTAATGGTTAATTGAACAGGTTTGCTTGGAATGCCAGTTTTGGTGCTCTTCATACCCTATTTTTCTGTTCCAAATTTGACACTGCCTACAACACTTTGTCATTACATAAACATCAATACACTTGCCATGGTTTACAGCTGCAACGTAACTATTAAGGGATGAAAAATCCCTCATATGCCAAGAACCATCTACTGAAACACGACATGTTTTGATGCCTAAATGAGCTTTATTTTCAGGGTTTAACTTAATCTCACCAACTGCTTTTACTATTCTATTACTTGCTACATTATTGTAAGCTTTATACAAATGACTGATAATGTTTCGATAACTGGGTTAAGATAATGACTCCATAATGAGGCATCTAGCCAAAGTTTTTATTGCTGCAAGACTTTTCCCATTTTCTCGAAAAGCAATTACATTTCGAACATTAATTTCAAATAGATTGCGCCCCTGTGTGGAAATGTTATTTTCATTATAGACAACAGTTATTGGTGCATCTTGCGGACAGGAACAAGTCGGAATTTTTTAGGAATTGCTACAATTACTAAAAAAGCATTTGCTTGCAAAAAGTTTGCTTGCAAAAGCCATTCTTGAGTCAAGTTTATTGGATAAACTCAGCTTTTGTGCATTACACACAGAGCATGTTAAACTACTTATAAGATTTTTAAGAATTTTAAAATTTACAAACAAAAAATAATTATCATCACCTTCTTTAGAAGTCTCATTCAATGTTTTTGATATTTTTTGATAACGAAGTGAAAAGAATCTAAAGTTTCTGTCACCTTGTTCGACTCGGTAATCCGATTTACTTTAAATTTAGACTTTTCTTTCTTCCCAAGTTCTGTTTACTGGACATTATCAATAATCTAATAAAAAATACAAGTTAACTGTTTTGAGATATCAATAGCTACTAAAACTTGAATCAAGCTGTACAGCACACTCTACAATACATGACAAATCAAAAGCCGTTTTATTTAGTTGCCATATATTGTACAATATACAGACTTTGTTTAGATATTTATTTCATATTTTAAAATAAAAATACAAAATTTCTTAGTAAAAATTTTTTTCAATATTATTTCAAAATTTTCTGCTAAAAAGAAACTTTTTTCATAAAAATTTAAACTCAACTATGAAAAATGTTAAATTAAACTAATAGTAGTAAGTATTTTATGCAGAATGTATATATTTTTTAGAAGAATGATAAATTTTGCATCGAATAATATATTAAAAAATAAATCAAATATTTTTAAAAAAATGAGTTTTTTTTTCTTTATGAGCCATCTTTTTGTCTCCTACCTCTGTTTTTTAAATTAATTTAGATTTACGAAAGTTATGGACTATCCCTAAGATAATGGTAGAAACATAATACAACAGAGACTCATTTTTATTACATTTGTCATTTGCTCAACCGAACCACAATTTACTTATAAAATTTTATTACTTTTGTATCGAATACGATTGCAAAATGTCCACATAAAGTACGTGACAAACTTTTTTATAAAACTATAAAAAAAAACAAAGTTTTGTTATCGTAAAACAGAAAAAATTGGGTTTTTATTAGCATGAAAGACTTTGTCACAATGTCGTTATAGGTATCAAGCTCAACCGATTTTCTGAAGTTAAATTTAGGCAAAAACGAGCCCTAGTCTTTGTGCACAATATGTCTTGTTGTAAATTTGGCTTTATTCTAACCGTAACTCTGCCTTAGTAGTTGATAATAAAATATATTTTTTAATTGCATCAAAAAGTGCTTTGAAAAATCTTCCCAAAGATACCATGTTGCTTATTTTTTTACTTTGAAACAAAATATCAATTAAAGAATAAATTCAGTTTTGCTGGAAAATGTCTGGTTTCCCGCCTTAGTACCCTTGAGTATATAATAGGTGATGGTTAAAATCAGGTTGATCTTTACATTATAGGACCAACCAAAGATCTCTATTTGGAAATATTTACTTAAATGTATAACACTTTGATACAAAATGTTATTTCAATAACGATCTATTTTATATGAACAATTCTTCTGGACAGTTTATATTTTCTTTTTAATAGATACGATACAACTCTAAGCTGAATGTCGAACCCGATTACCTACGCAGATTGAATTTAGTTAACTACAAAATAGACAACTATTTTAATGCATTGTGTTTACAGAACTTATTTAAGACTTACTGAATTCTACTTAAATTTGAATTGAGTATAAATTTATATGATTGCTCGGTGGTAATTAGTTAATTAGATTTCTTGCGCTAACAACTGATTGTTGATAGAAATATGAAAGCGAACCACATTGGTTTTTATTAGTCATGATCATTAGTCATAAAAGTTGAAACTATTTTAACTTAGACATCTCTCATACAACAACGAAAATATGAATAAAGAAGCCATCATATTTTAGAATTATTGTTGGATTATTTTGGAAAACTTTATTTCAAAAACAGAAACTAATGTTGCTATACATTTTAAAAATTAATAAAATCAAACCGCTTCACTAGAGAAATTTTTCTTCTGCAAATTTCAATAGATTGAAATTTGCAGGAGAAAAATTGTTAACGAAAAATCTAACTTAAAAAAATGCAGATAAAAACTGCATTTACTTTAAATATTCACAATCGAAGTATACCTCAGTGAAAATCAACAGCTGCATTTTAAAAATTTTATTAATAATGAATCAGGAGACCTAAAAACTATATGTGGAGTCTCATAGGGGCCGATTCTTAGTCCGTGGCTGTTCTTGATTTATGTAAATGGTTTATAATTTTCTAAAACATACTCATATGCAACGGTTCTGATCTGCATTTCTGTAAGTCCGTAAAGCATATTCTCAGCATCTGCCAAGTAGTTTGCCAAAATTAACTTTTCTTCTATTGAAAATAGTTATTTTGGTTTTGTATGAGAATATGAATATTTGCAGCTTCTCAATTTTTTAAGCTGCTTTAACTGATATATCAAAGTTGATTTTTTATTGTTACAACGTTGTCTTCCAGCTTTACCTAACTTTTTGATCAAGCACAAAATTTATTGCATTAAGCATATCCGTTTAGGACGTCTTCTTGGGAAAAACACCAAACAGGGGCGGAATTGCAATCTTTGGAATTTGAAATTGAACCTATCATGTTGAGAGGGGTTTAAACTTTATATGGTCATATTTTTTTAAACGCTGAGATATTATTCTATGAAATTTAGGAAATATCAATTTATCAACCAGAAAACAATTTATTAAAACAGTCTCCAATCACCGCAATTTTTTGCCAAGTGTTCTTATTTGACCTAGGTATAAACAAATAAATGTTTGAAGTATGTTCCATGTCTGGAAGTTAGCTATTCAACGACCAAAAATGCAACTTCCGTTTCTGACACCAACCTTGATCCTAGGTATTTTGAAACAGAGTTGATGAGCTATTTTTATTCTTTTATTTCCCATTAGCTGTATAGAAATTAAGTAGCAAAACGAATTAGAATAAAATATTAATGCAGCTGTCTAACTAACTTTATTAACAAAATTGATTATTTCAAGTGTAATGGTGGTGTAAGAATAAATAGTGAATTCCATTACAATTCAATGGAATTATTTGATTTCCATCATACAAGAAGCAATATTGCAAGCAAGAGCAGTAAAAGACAGCCTCCTGACAAGCTCGATAATAAGTTTCATAAGTTCTTAAAGTTCGCAAATAACCGAGGAAGCAAAGTTTGCCGGTCAAAGGTACAACGTCCTAACTTGATCAAAGGTACACGAGACGGGTTTCTTTAACAATCATCATCTCTATTTATGGTGAGAAGTTATCATCTAAACTTTCGCATAAAAAAAAAAGATGTCGGGTATTGTTTATGCTGTCGTACATTAATCAAGCAACAGTTTGTGACAGTTTTATTAACAAAATAAGATTAACACAAATTTTTACTTTTTAAGTGTCGAAAATTATAATTTTTTGTGGATTGATACAATCCATCCTAAGTATGTTCTTTTACGGTATAAAAAGTTGTCATGGCCCATTATTTTAGCATAGCATTTTTTTTAAATAATAATAGTAGGCCAACAGGGTAACGTGGCTAAAGGTACATCGTGGTCAAAGGTCTAATTGGTTTTACCATAAACAAATGACTAATGCCAAAATTATACTGATACTTTTTACTTTCTTGATTTAGTGAAAATATTTATGAAAGCCAATATTTATTTTTGTTATACTGGTATTGGATATTGCAGTAAAAATATTATTTTATTTTTAACTTGTTGAGTGCTCTATAGATTTTGGTGACATTAGTCATTCTTATCTTCTTTGAGCTCCTGTCTGTTTTTTATAAATCCGCTTTTCTTTATGTAAAGGTTTCTTTGTAATTATGTTTGCTTATTATATAAACAGAAAACATAAAATTAAAAGGTGTCTAAATCAAGAAAGTAAAAAGTATCAGTATTAAGACGCGCATTGGATATATATATAAGATGCTGCAGAAATAAAATTTCGTTTATGCAGAGACATACCAGTTATGTTTTTTTTATAACTTAAAAGACGACGGAAGGTGTTTAAAAATTTATTTGTCGGAATGTTGCGCAATATTATTTAAAATGAAACTGTATTCAAACCTTTAGGATAACCATCTCGAAATTTTGTTTGAAAAGTTTGAATTACATAATAACAAAACATCTACATTAAAATAAATATAAAAAACAAATTGAAATTATACGTCTTTCCTTCATCGAAATGCTACTCAAAATGAAGCTTTTAAAGAGTAATAAGAAGCAATTGAGAAATAAAAAGCACATGTTCGCTGATTTAGCATAATATAAATAAAGTCTGCTTTTATTACCCTCATTTATAGAATGAAAAATCGAAATAGAGTGATATAACAAAAATTTTGTACTTTTATTGAAGAAAAAATAATTTGTTTATAACAAATATTTACTATAGATATAAAAATACTTAACCATTTTCCTTTTGCTACAACACCTTTATTTTTTCATATTTAAGGCTAAAATTGAAAAAATTTGAACCGAATTTGGCAGCATTCAATCATGATTTTATGTCTTTTATATTTTTTAAAAAAAGATTGTTTTCTTATTTATAAAAGATCATGCTTTTTTATTTTTGTATACATGTGTAGTTTTCATGAAATTTTATTTTCGGCCTACCCTTAATATATATAATTATATACCGCGATAATACCGCGTATCTGCAGTATTTTTTTCTTACTAGAAAAGTTTAAAATTTAAAATTTTTTTTATTTCAACAGATTTTGGTTTCATTTTAGTATAAAGAGTACTATTCATGTTTTTTGTAATATCAACAATAGATATTTGTTGTTAAAATTAATAGTATCCGAATATAGTAGCCAATGCTAGTTTCGCGGATTTGCACTATCCCCGATGATATATATATATATATATATATATATATATGTATATATATATATATATATATATATATATATATATATATATATATATATATATATATATATATATATATATATATATATATATATGTATATATATATGTGTGTGTGTATATATATATATATAAACATATATATATACATACATATACATTCATATATATATATATATATATATATATATATATATACATACATATACATTCATATATATATATATATATATATATATATATATATATATATATATATATATATATATATATATATATATATATATATATATATATATATATTTATATATATATAAGTAGTAGAAAAAGGCGGGTCCTGGCTCAGTTTTTTTTCAACCATATCCTTAACCATAATCTCATATCATATTTAGCTATAACCATATCCATATTTTCATAAGTCATTTAAACCAGTCGTAGTATGAAATACTGTTTCTAGCTCATAAAAATCAAAAGATTTTTCCGTAGATCCAAAGGACCTTAAAAAAGGGCATTTTCAAAAAAAGTGTCTGAACTAAAATATAAAGATAATGGTAGTATAACAGCCATAATATATTAATATTATGGTTACAAACTATAAACTCTGAGCTAAAAAAATTTTTGTAATTTTAAATCAATTTTTCAAGCTATAATTTCATAACTGAAATCTAAGCTCAAGCGTAAATGTAATCTAGCTACGCATAACAGTATATTATTCCTATTAAATGAGACTTATCAATTCTTTATTATCAACCCATGAGTTAAACGACTCAGGATATCCATACCACTTTAAGATTTTTTTTTAAGTTTACGAATAACTTTTTCAATCCTAAATAAATTTTGATCAGTTTTTTGCATTTCTTGTTCATCAAAAGTACCTTGTATTTCTTCATTATTATTGTCAGTTAATTTATAAGTTGGTGGATCTGTGAACTGAATTTTTGAAACAGTAAAAACTTCTTCAGTCCATCTCGGTGTGTATCCTTTTTCAAACGTTGTCTTCTTTTTAGTTATCCTAACTCTATCACCAATTTAAAACTTTGGTATAACAGACTTTGATCGTACATTTCTATTTAGATTGAAGCAAACAAAATTTTCATTCTTTTTATTGCTAGATTCAACTGGTGTCATTTTAATTGAAGAATGCTTTGTGTTGTTGTAATTATTTATCATTTCATCTTAGAAGTCAATATATTTTCTAGTAGAATTAGCTGAAAAGTACTTAAACATTTTATCTTTCATTGTTCTATTCCAACATTCAACTACACAACTTTTTTCTTCATTTTCAGTTGATTATAACTCAACACCTAGCGCTTTAACATGCTTATTATAAATTTCTAAGCCTTTATTTACCCATATTTTTTGACATTTTCTTTCGTGGAAGATTTCGTTTAAAGCATTAGCAACATCAACTCCAGTTTTGCTCTTAATGGAAAAATTCATCCATACTTCGAAAAAACATCTATCGCCATTAATAAGTATTTTATATCGACATTGAACTTGGAGAAAGATTGCATGTCAATAAATCAGCAGCCCATATTTCATCGATTCCATTTACAATCACTTTTATTTTTCTGAAATTTTTTACAACTGGTTTATGAAGTTCGTTTGCAAGTTTGTCAGTCCATTTCAGATCCTTTGAATCCATAAGAATTACTTCGCATGGGTCTGAAAGACCTAGGTCTTTATCCTCTTCTTTTTTGGATCCTTTGGAACCATGGAAAATCTTTGATTTTTTACTGATTGTTTGTAGTTTTTTTGAGTAGTTTTAACACCCAATTCATATGGGTCAGAAGGACCTAATTCATATGGGTCTGAAAGACCTAACCCAAACTTTGCTTTAGATGATATAATAGATTTTATAATACCTCGTTCAATTCTTTCACGTATTGTTGGATTTTTTATAGAATCCATTTCTTCGATCATAATTTTATCAGCTAAATTTCTTTTTGCAGTATTATTGAAGTATTTATAAGCAAGATCGTCATGGTAAGCTGCATTATCAACTCTATCTATAGGTTTACTCCATTCTTTATATGCGTCAGTAGAAGTTAATCGTTCATCTAAATTAGTGCCTGGACCAGCAAAGTTCATTCCAGGTAAATGCATTTCACCAGGGAACTTTGCCCATGGTAATTTTATTTTTTTAGTTATTTAATTAATTGAACTCACTAAAACTCCTTCTTTTTTTGATGATACAAATTGATTTTTTGTTGTTCCACAAATAGCGCAGGTTCCACGTTGCATATTTCTATTGTTTTTACTCACAACATTTTGCAAGTTTAGTGTATTTGTTTTGTTTCTACATTTGACACATTACATTTAAATATATATAGAAATTTTTACATATAAAAAAAATCTTATATATAAAAATGGATATTATAGATTATTCATGGAAAGTAAATAAAAATAAGCGAAGTAATAGTATCATAAATTATTGTTGGAAAGTCGGGTTGTGGAAAAACTACTTTATTATTAAATCTACTTTTAAGACCTGGTTGGTTAGATTATAATAATTTACAAGTTTTTGGAAAGTCTCTTTTTCAACCAAAATACAAAATATTAAAAAGCTCTTTTGAAAAAAAATTTCTAAAAGAAATTATTATTGAACTATTTAAGCTACAAGACCAAATAGAAAAATTAAATGCAAATCCAGATTTTGTAATTGAAGAAGTTTCAAAAAATTTGAAAGATAAAGCAGATATGGAGTGTAAGTTTTTTGAAACAGATGAAAATGTACCAAATCCTGAGGATCTTGATATTAACAAGAATAATTTGATGATATTTGATGATTTGCAATTAACGAAACAAAATAAGTGTGAAAAATATTATATAAGAGGAAGACATGGTAATGTAGATTGTTTCTATCTTGCACAAAATTATTTTATGCTACCTAGATAAACTATTAGAGAAAATGGCAATTTTATTTGCTTATATTCTCAAGATTCAAAGAATTTAATTCATATTTATAGAGATCATGTTTCTAGTGATATGAACGAAGATGAGTTTAAAAGATTTTGTAAGCATGCTTGGTCAGAACCTCATGGATTTATCTTCTAAAATAGATAATGGAAAATATAGAAGTGGATTAGATAATTTTTATTTTCCATCTAAAGTTTAAAATAATTTTTTTGTATTTAAAAAATGTATATAATATTGAATGATAAAAGTAGTCATATAAAAGAGAAGTTTGCACCTATTATACAACTAAGTGAAGATAAAGATTATGAAATGGCATTAGTTGGTCTTGATACATTCTACAGTTTTCCAAATGTTGATTCTTCAAATAACAATTTTAGATATGGTTCAGATGGAGCAACTTGGATTGATAAAAACATTCTAGAAGGTAGTTATGAGATTGATGACATAAATAAGTATATTGTGGAAAAAATTGCTGAAGATAGTAAAACTATTAACGGAGTTGAAACTAGTATTATATTTTCAGCAGATAATAACACATTGAAAACAACTTTAAATATTGAAGCTGGTTATAAAGTTGATTTTAGACCTATAAATTCAATTAGATCTATTCTTGGTTTTAACAGTCAAGTATATTCAACAGGATCTCATGAACCAGATAATATAGTAGACATTTTAAGTATTAATAGTATAAGTGTAACAAATGATATAATAGCATCATCCTATGTAAATAACAACAGAAAACGTTATATATTCATTTTTCTCAAGTGTTGGACCTGGGTATAAAATTATTCAAGAGCCATTAAACTTAATTTACTTACCAATAACACTAAAAACAATTTCAAAGATGAAGACTAAATTGGTTGATCAAGATGGAAGTCTGATAAATTTACGAGGAGAAAAATTATCTATTATATTTCATATAAGAGAAAAAAAATAATCTAGTTTTTTTATAATGCATATAAAAACATAATGAGTAAATATACTAATATTAAATTAAACCTTTCACAAAGCCAAATAGAAAAAATTAAAAATGCAATTGAATGTGGTATTGGAGCTAGTATTAAATTATCGCATTCAGATTTAAATGGTGAACATGTATTAGCTGAAACAACAACACAATTGAATAGAATTAGAAAAGCATATGAAAAAGGTACTGGTGTATCAATTATTTTAAGTAAAACACAACTAGTACACAATTTTAAAATAGAGGGTGGATTTATTGGTGCACTTTTACCGTTTCTTGGTTCTTTAGCATCAAGAGTTATACCACCACTTGCAACAGGACTGCTTTCAGGAGTAGGATCAGCAGCTGGATCAACTATGATTAATAAAATTGCTGGAAATGGTATTGTGTACATGAAAAAGAACGGACAAGGAGCTAAATTAACATGTGCAGGATCTGGTTTATATTCGAGACCATTGAGTAAAGAAAGTTCTGTAGGTGATGGATTGTACTTACGTGCTGGATATGGTTATACATCAACAGGATAAGGTTTATTATTAGGAACAAATTCTCCATTTGCTAATATTCCATTTTTAAATATGATTCTTTGATTTTCAAATTATATATAATAAAATGTCAAATAGCATGCCAGTGCATAAATTTATAAACAAATATAAACAACCGGAACTATCTCCTATAGTTTTTAAACCACATAAAAATTTACAGCATCCTGCAATATTAATAAAAGGAAGGTATAATGTATTTGCACAACACGCCATTACAATAAAATCTCTATCACATCAATATATTTTTTTAAAGTTTGGTGTAGTAGTTAATAAAGGTGTTGCGTTAGTTTCATTAAAAAAGTGAAGCACTAACGCGACGAAAATAAAAAAATTGCTTAGCAAACAAAAACAGGCTATAAGGATAATTTCAAACGTAGATCGCTTCTCACACACACAAACACTATTTAATGAACTCAATATCCTAAACGTATATAAACGAAACCTCTATCAAGTTCCTATTTTCATGTTCAAACTTGATAAAAATATATTACCAATCTTATTTTATTCAATTTTTGAAAAAATAAATCATATATACCTTACTAGATTTTCAAAATACAACTACGTTTAACCCAAAACTTATTATTCCGCTACTAAATTCTCTATTGTAAACCGAGGACCAAAGTTGTGGAACATGATATTAAATAATGAAATGAAAACTAATTATTCTCTAAACCAATTCAAAACAAAACTTAAGCAATTACTTTTGTTAACTGAAAATGAATTAAATTTTTTCTAATAAAACTTCTTTATATTAGAAATCAATAATTAATAGTTAATTAATTACTTTAGATTATTAATACATAATTAATCAATAAGTGTACATATATTTTTATCATTTTAAATGATAATCTTCTTTTTGAGAAATTTATTTTTATTTTTGCGTTATTTATTAATCTTTTACTTTTATTTTATACTGTTTATTTGCTTTTACTTAATTGGCAATGAAAAGTATTATAAATATAATTAAATAAGTTAAACTATAAAATGCTCTACCAATAAAATGTTTTTATATAAAATCATATCTTCTTATTTTTCAAACCAATTCTTAAATGTTATTTTTTTCATTTAATATTTTAATAAATTTTGTTTCTTTTATTTTACAAAGCAATTGTTATATTTTATTTTTTGAAAAACTATAAATTTTAAACGATATGCGATATATTTAAATTTTCTTTTATAATATATATCAGAGATATATACATTGAAACTATATTTTATTGTCAAACTATATTTTGTCTAGTAATGACGCATTTTTTGGGGCTTAATGGTAAGACTAAATTTGTCTTCTTCTAGCCCCGGTCATGTAATTATTTTTTTATAAGTTACGACTGTAAATTTTTTTTTTTATCGGCAAAAAGTGTAAAAAAAAAAAAAAAAAAAAAAAAAAAACATGAACTTGGATTAAAATTGTTAAGTTTACAAGATTGTATAATAGCAGAGTCTGTTGATGATATTATAGTAACAATTGTAAATAAATCTTATTCTGATGTGTTAATAAAAAAAGGAGACTGTTTTTGTTCTGTTAATCTATTGTGTTAATTTTTTTATTTTTTTATTAAAAATGGTATACAATAATAAAATGTGCAATAACATTTATTCAGCTATACCTACTGAGAATAACAATATTTACCCTGTTCTTCCTAATGCACCTGAAGAAAAATCTATTAAAAACCAAGATCAATCATATCGGTTACAAAAAATTGGCGAGATTTAAAAAGAAATAGAGCGTGAGAAAGAAAAGAGAATAACGCTAAGTAAAAAATATCATAGAGCTGTAAAAATAATTTCTGCAATGGATGATGCATTACTAGCAAGCACTATGGCACTTGGAACTATTGGAATTGGTTTTTTATCAACAATCATTGCAGCACCAGTAGTTATTGCATGCGAAGGTGCAGCATTAGGAGCAGGTGTGTTATTAATAATAGGCGGACAAATTAACAATAAAATGAATTTAAAAGCAGAAAATCATGAAAAGATTAAAGTGCTTGCTGATTCAAAACTAAATACAATAAGCAATTATAATTCTAAGCCTTTAGTAGATGGACATATAGATGACAAGGAATTTGAGTTAATACTTGGTGAACTTGAAAAATTTCAGACAATGATGAAGCAAATTAGAATAAAAGTTAAAAATGAAATTGATGAACAAACAAAGTTGTCACTAATCGACCAAGGGAGAGAAGAAGCTATTAAAGTAATTCAAAGTAGGTTTAATAAAAAAATAGTCACTTAACATTTTATTGACAAATAATAAGATATGCAACATTTATATCCGTTCTTTTTATAATGTAGTAAACGCGAAAGAGATTTAAATATAAAAAAAATTTGGAACTTCTTGGATTTGGAAAAGGATGATTTGGAAAAGGATGATTGTTGATTCAGGAAGTCACTTTATATTTATCACTGATTGTGGAAACTTTCAGATACCATCAACTTATAGTGATGATGAGAGAAATAAACTTAATAAACTTATCTGTAATGAAGATAGTGATTTTTATTGTGTAGAAAGAAACATTAAAGAATCACTTAAGGTGTCTACCACCTTAAGTGATAATAAAAAAATATTCTTCAAAAATTACATTTTAGAAGTTATATTTATATAAGTTGATTAAAATTTACATTTTAATGACAATTTTTTTTTTTTTTTTTTTTTGATTATTAAATGGCTTAAGAAATTTGGTCCCGAAAACCCCAAAATAGTGTTATTATGTTGCGGTGAATATCTCAAAAACTATGTATGGTATCAAGTTGAAATTTTTCAGACTTGCTTTTAATATAATGAAAAAGATCCAAAACAAAAGAAAAACATTAAGTAGTTGTTTTTTTAATAAAAAAAAAACATTTTGAAAACAAAAAAGGGGCATTTTTGACCATATTTGAACTTTAATATCTTTTTACCGAGTTCATAATGCAATAAAAGTGGTAGAGGACATCCATAATAACTAAAGGAACAACTCCTGAAAATTTTATGAAAATCAGTTAAGAGAATCAAGAGATAATTACCGCAAAGTCGTGAATTTTAATGAACTGAGAAAAACACATTTAAAAAAAAACACATGAAAAAAAAGTTTTTCTTTTGGTTTACGATTTAGTTTCAATTTTAACTCTTATCAAATTAATTAAATATTTGTTTATAGTAAATAAATAAAAAGTGACAATTGACAGGATGACAACATCTTCATTTTTTTTGCAGAGCTACATTTGAATTGTAATTCTTCTAAATTAGATAGATTTTTTTCAGCTACAACGTTTGATGTTTTATGATGGTTTCCTCTGAAGAGTCTGCGTTTCTTGCTATACCTTAATTTATTTCTTTTATCTTTATTTCCCATTATTTCAGTTATTATTTAACCAAAGTATAGGAGACAGAAAATTAGCTGAAGAAAGTTGTGGTTGTTGTAAAGTAATTAGACATTTACTGAAGAAATCCGTTAAAAACCTAGTAACACACTGCACCAAAAGCATTTAATAATAAACAAAAAGTAGTTTTAGAGTAGCAGTCACCACAAACGAAGTTTTTTTGTCCTAATTTTAAGGTATTTTGTTGGATAACTTCCTTTTTTGCTACATAGCAACGGAATAAACAATCCATTGCTACGGACAAATTTATAAAAATGCCTAAACTGCATTATTAAAAACTGATTTTTAATAGGGTTAGCTTTATTTTTATATAAAACTAATATGAAATTCGTAATCTACGATGATTAAATTACTTAAAAACTTTAAAATTGAAAAAATGAATTTTTCGATTATTAATAGTGGTCTACCACCTTAAACAATGGAATAATGTTAACAAACAGGATAAATTAAGAATTATAGATAAATATGTACTTCAATTACAGTGTGATTTCAAAGAAAAAAAACTAATAAAAAGTTCTTTATCAATGGCATTTATATTAAGGTTATTAAAAACAAATGATATCATTTATAAAGACTTTGAGGTTAAAAATATTTGTGGAACGTTTAATATTGATTATTTAAATAGTTTGCTAAAACGTAAAACGTAAAACGTAAAACGATAAACGTAACGTAAAACGTAAAACGTAACGTAAAACGTAAAACGTAACGTAAAACGTAAAACGTAACGTAAAACGTAACGTAAAACATAACGTAAAACGTAACGTAAAACGTAACGTAAAACGTAACGTAAAACGTAACGTGAAACGTAACGTAAAATGTAACGTAAAACGTAACGTAAAACGTAACGTAAAACGTAACGTAAAACGTAAATCATAAAACACAATATAAACTTTTATGTTGTGTTTTTAATCTTTGTATATAAAAACAAAATGTCATTTTTAAAAATTACAGACACTGAAAAGAGAGATCAAATTGTAAAAGAATTATCAGAGAGTAAAAAAAGAATACAGCAGAATGATCTCAGTGAAAAGATTGGAGATTCTAATTTGCTGATAGACTTGTCAAAATTGTACAAGCCATTAATTGATAATCAATCTGGAATAAAGGAGGATATATCTAAATTGCAAGATCAAGCTAATCAATTTGCTCTTACCTTTTCAAACGCATATCCTGAAATACTTACTTATGGATCTAAAGAAATAATGCCTTCTGATGAATTTTTAAAGTTAAAGTTAGGAAAAATTGCAACAGACTATCTTAGGATGTATACTTATAGTAAAAAGTCTACAGACACTATATTTGGAATACATTATAAAGAGGGTAAATTTTTTATAGGAAAAGTTCCAATATTAATTAATAACGATGATATAGATATAAATGGAATAAAATACATTGGTACTCCTGGTCTTTGGGAATTACAAACAAAGTCTAATCCTAATAAGGAAATATATAATATAAATGATCTTCACAATTATCAAGATATAATAATACAAACAGATGCAATTACTACTGATTAAGGAAAACCAAAGTCATCTCGGATCGAAAAATACAAAGAAATAATAGCTCTCATTTGGAGAGAGTTAAAGAGAACTAGAATGCTTGAGTATCAAAGAGAATCAAAGGGAACAGGAATAGGACCAATAATTCCTCCTAGCGATCCTATTGCACTTCTCGATATGCTTGAATTGCGCATAGCTGCAAGCAGAGCAGGTAATACTGGATCAAGAAATGAAGCTGTTGCAATTTGTGATGAATTGTTAAGACAAGGTGTTATGAATAGTGATCAGTATAAAGCAATACAAAATAATCTAGCAATATGATAATATGAATATGATAATATGAATATGATAATATGAATATGATAACATGAATATGATAATATGAATATCATAATATGAATATAATAATATGAATATGATAACATGAATATCATAATATAAATATCATAATATGAGTATCATAATATGAATATCATAATATAAATATCATAATATGAATATCATAATATGAATATGATAATATGAATATGATAATATGAATATGAAAATATGAGTAAAAAAAATTAAAAAAATTGCGTACATAAAAATGCTATTTGTTAAAAATAAGAGATATGTTAAGAAACAAGTTGTTGGCGGAAGTGGTATATTTGAAAGTTTAATAAATTTATTTAAAGGAGCATCATCATCAAATGTAACAAGAGTGTCAACAGCTATGTTGAAGAGGTTAGCTGCTAGCGATTTAGGAAAAACTGCAATAACTGCTGCTAAATCAGCAGGAAAGAACTTTCAACATCAGCAATAGAAGCTGCTAAAGATGTCGCAGTTGAAAAAGTAAAATAATTAATTAGAAAAGCATCTTTTAAAGTTTCACAACCAAATACAGTTATTAATAATAGAATTAATGACATAATCTCAAATTGAAATAAAAAGCTGATGAAGTTACACCAAATATAAATAATATAACGATGGGGTCTTCAATAAAATCAGCAGCTAGAAGGATAGAAGATCTAGCAAAAAAAGGCCGCGGTCTTCGATTAGCTTAATTTTTTTATAATTATTTTCCATTTAAAAAAAAAAAATTATATATAAAAAAATGGCAACTTCTGATGTATTAAATTTTACATAAATCCCAACTGTGGATGATGGAATTGAAAGATTTGAATTCCATGAATATGAACCAGTAGCTCGCACAAATCTAAATATCGCTGGAGAAATAAGAATTAACATTGAGCAACAAGATTTGTTCACACTTCCATCTGAGGCTTATCTTTTGTTTGAAGGAAGACTTCTTAAACTTGTTGGGACAGCTTATCTGTTAATACAGATGTAGTGTCACTCACAAATAATGGTATTATGCACTTATTTAGTCAAATATCATATCAATTTTCAAACCAAGAAATAGAGTCAGTTTATTATCCAGGTCAAGCAACAACAATGTTAGGAATGCTTAAATACCCAAATGACTTTCAATTAGCACAAGGATTAAATTAATTGTGGTACAAAGGTTCTTCAACAACAACAGTTAAAAACACAGGGTTTACATTAAGACAAGCATATATAATTCAGAAACCCAATACAAAGGGAACATTTTCATTTTGTATACCTTTAAGACACATTTTTGGATTCTGCGATGATTACAACAAAATTATTTACGGATTTAAACATAAACTAACTCTTGTTAGAAAAGGTGATACTGAAGCAATTTTTAGAAACGCTCTTGCAACTTCAGGAAAAGTTAATCTTGATAAAATATCATTGTTCATGCCACATGTTATTCCATCAGATTTAGAGAAGTTAATCTTAATAAAATTATTGAATCAAAAGTGAAACTTCCAATAACTTTTCGCGCAAGGCAGTGTGATACTATAACTGTTCCACAATCTACAACGTTTTCTTGGAGACTTAGCGTAAAGACATCTCCAGAAAAACCAAGATACATCATTGTTGGATTCCAAACAAATAAGGATGGAAATCAAGAAGTTAATTCTTCGATATTTGATCATTGTGACTTGAAAAATATGTACATTATGCTTAATCAAGAAAGATATCCAGCTGTTGACTATAACTTATCATTTCCAAATCATCAATTTTCAAGAGCCTATAGAGATGCATCTGTATTTAGTGAAAAATTGTATGGAATAAACGATTTGATAACACAAAGCAACATAACTCCTTCAGACTATAAAGATTTATACTCACTCTTTGTTTTTGATGTTAGTAGACAATCAGAAAAATTAAAATCATCAGTAGTAGATGTACAAATTAAAGCAACATTTAATGCAGCTGTTCCAGCAGATACTGAAGCGTTTTCTGTTGTAATATCGGATAAGTTTTTACACTTTCAATCCTATGGAAATAAGTTGAACGTTGTTTTTTAACTTTTTTTTGAATTGATTTAAAAAATATTTTTATCTTTATATAATAAAAATGTATTATACAAGGGAAAACTTGCAGAAGTTGTTAAAAGAAAATAACATTTCACAAACATCTAAAAATTATGTTACATTGTTAATGATTACTGTAGATAATGGGTTGATTGATAAAGAAGCAATCATGTCAAAAGCAACAGAAGCAACTGATGTAAAAAGACTAGTTGGAAGACCAAGAATACATCCAGTTAAAGAAGTAGATCCTTCGGATACATGCAAAGTAAATGAGAAAAGACCAGCTGGAAGACCTAGAATACATCCAGTAAAAGAAGAGGAAAAAAAATAGATTCAAAATATGAAAGATTAAGAACAATTAAGAAAAAACCAGTCACTATTAAATTAACAAACATAGAAACAGGAGAAGAAACAGTATATAAATCTTGATATAGCGTAATGCGTGAAACTGGTCATGGATATAGATATCTTGATGCGTGATGGGAAGATTGATAATGGTTATAAGATTGAAATAATATAAAATAATTTAGATAAAGTAAATTGGAGAAATTTTTCTCGAAATCCAAATGCGATTGAGATATTAAAAAATAATCTAAATAAAGTAGATTGGGAAATGTTATCTGCAAATCCAAATGCAATTGAGATATTAAAAAAGAATTTAAATAAAGTAGATTGGTCTTATTTATTTAAAAATCTAAATGCGATTGAAATATTAAAAAATAATTTAGATAAAGTATGTTGGATATTTTTATCTTTAAATCCAAATGCTATTGAACTATTGAAAGAAAATTTAGACAAAGTAGATTGGGAAATTTTATCTTTAAATCCAAATGCAATTGAAATATTAAAAAATAATTTAGATAAAATAGATTGGACTTGTTTATCTAAAAATCCAAATGCAATTGAACTATTAAAAGCAAATTTAGATAAAATCAATCGGTGGTGGTTATCTGAAAAATGGTTATCCGTCACCTTTTGTATATAGAACATTGACAATTACAAAAGATCAAGAGATTGCAAAATATCGAAATATTACTTATTATTGTAGAATACGAGGATGGGGATGCATTTAAATTTCATTTGAAATATTGACAAGAAAAAATATTTTGAAAAATGATATAAAGAAATTTTTTCTATTAAAAAAATCTTACATATATAAAAATGGAAAATAAAACGGTAAAAGAATTAAAACAAATCGCTAAAGAGCGAAAAATTAAAAATTATTATAGAATGAGAAAATATGATCTCATAAGAGCGTTATCACACACACAGTTGCAATCAGTCGAATAGATGGGTACGGAGTATCTACTTGATAAGCCTGTTCCAGATATATCATCAACAATTTTAACTCCAACACCTTTTCAACCTATTACACAAATTAGAAAAGAAATAAATAAAAAGATTAAATCTCTTGCAGATTTGGTTGTATCATATGTTCCAAAACCAATTAAAAAGGTTGTGAATAAAAAATTTGATGAATTAAAATCTACAGTTTCAAATTTTTATCAAAATTTTGGATTTAGAAATCCGATAGAATTTAAATTATCACAATCAGCTGTTAAGAATGTAACAAATCAGTTTTCAGTTAAAGGAATAAAAGAATATGATGCTATATCTTTCATAAATGCTGCTAAAAAAAAGTGCAATTAAAATACTTAAAGAAAATAGAAAATCAAAAGTTAATATAGTTCTCACTTGTGAAATGGAGCGTACTGATATTAAAACAGGAGAAACTATAACCACAACTGTTCCATTTACAATGAAGAGTACTGTTGTATTAGAATCAACAGATTTGGATGAGTTTTATGAAACAGCAAAGTTGAGAATTTTAGAAAATTTATCATCATTTTAACAGCTAGGGTCAAATGGAGATTTGTTTCTGTTAAAAAGATGGATATAAATACTATAGAGTATAATCCTCTAAAAGCTAAATCTTATATTTCACTTGACAAAAATTTAGCAACTAAAAAGGCAATCATTAACATAAAAAATGAAGATAATGAATGCTTTAAGTGGTGTGTTACAAGAGCATTAAATCCTAAAGATAAAAATCCTGAAAGAGTTGATAAAGAGCTTAAAATACAATCTAATAAAATTAATTGGGAAAAAATAGAGTTTCCAGTATCTTTAAATCAAATTACGCAATTTGAGAATAACAATTAAGATATAATTGTGAATGTATACGGATACGAGAATTCAGATTATCCTTTACGTGTTTCAAAGAATAATGATCGTCAGCATTTAATAGATTTATTATTAATCTCAAATAGTGAAACCAATCATTACTGCTTAATAAAAAGTTTGAGCAAATTACTTTCTTCACAAACATCCAATAAAAAATGTACTATTCACTATTGTAGAAATTGCTTACTTGGGTTTAATTCTTAGTAAATAAAATAAATCCATTTGTAGTATATGCTGACTTTGAAAGTTTCATCAAACCTATCAGTACTTGTGAACTTAATCCTAATGAATCCTATACTAAGCAGTATCAAAAGCATATACCAAGTTCGTTCTGCTACTACATTAAATGTTTCGATGAAAGATTTTATCAAAGCAATCCAGTTTCATTTACTGCAAGTAATGAAACGGATGATGTTGCACAAATATTTGTTGACAGATTACAAGAAGATATCATAAAAATTTGTAACAGGATTAATTTTAAAAAGAATATTGTATATACACATGAAAATAAGAAGGATTTTGGTGCAGCAACTGAATGTCACATTTGCGGAAAAGATTTGGATAATGATAAAGTACGTGATCACTGTCACATTACTGGAAAATATAGAGGTGCTGCTCATAACAGTTCTAACTTAAAATATAAATTTCCAGGCTTCTTCCCAGTACTATTTCATAATTTATCTGGTTATGATTCTCACTTATTTATCAAGACATTATCAGGAGGTAAATTGAGCTGTATCCCAAACAACGAAGAAAAGTATATTAGCTTTTCTAGAGAGATTGTTAAGAATGGAAAGAGTGTTGAAATAAAGCGTCAGATTCGTTTCTTAGACAGTTATAGATTTATGCCTTCTAATTTAGATTCTTTATCAAAAAACTTATCAAAAGAGCAATGTAAAAATATCAGAAAATTGTATTCAGGGAAACAATAAGATTTATTGCTAAAAAAAAAAGGCGTATATCTCTATGATTGGGTAGACTCTGTTGATAAATTTTATTAAACTCAATTATCCACAAAAGAATCGTTCTTTTTTAAATTAAACAATGAAAATATAATTGATGATGATTACTCACAGGCACAAAATGTATGGAAGGAGTTTAATTGCAAAACATTTAGAGATTATCATGTCTTGTACAACGTTTCAGATGTGCTTTTACTAGCAGATGTTTTTGAAAATTTTAGAGATGTTTGCATGATAAATTATAAATTAGATCCGGTATCACGAAATAAATGTTCCCCATTACAGAATTTCCCCCCAGCCGAAATATTCTTTCCGGGGGGAAAATTTATTTCGAAATAATATTTCCCCCCTCGTAATATCTGTTCCCCTATCTGCGAAATAAAGTTTCCTCCGTGATATTAGTTCCCCCTTAATACTTAATAATATACAAATTGACATAACTTGCGCAATTAAATGCGCATATAGATAGATCTAAATGCTAAATGCTACTTTTGGTTCAAATGCTAAATTAACAAAATCTACATAAAAAAACAAATTTTCGCTTGAATCGAACGCATCTTTCATAATTTTTTTTGTTATATAAAGTTTTTTCATGCAAATCTCTAATAAGTTGCTAACAAATTATACGTTTTATTGTTAAAAAAATAACTTCGTGCAAGTTTAGAACGTTTTTAAATGTTTTGAAAAGGTTGTTTGGAATTTTTGTTTGTATATTTATGATTATGTTGTTCAAATCTATATAAGTTTTTTTGTTATGTTTAGTAAAATAATACTATAAATTGCAAATAATTTTTATGATATAACTTTCATTTCATATTTATTATAGTTATTTGTTTTCTGTAACGAACACGAATACTTGCTAACGTTTATAATTCAACTAGTTAAATAAAATTACAAATTACTTGCAAAAATAAGTTGTTTTTATTCGATATAATAATTTAGTTATTTTAAACAAGAATATGGAAAATGAAGAAAGTAAAGCTCTGTAAATGTATCTCGGGAAAAATGAATATCCTTCTAATTATACGAAAGACGATAAAAGAAAACTTCAAAAGAAAGCAAAATCCTTCCGGTTGGAACATGGAGATTTATTTCATATCGGAAATGAAAAAAAACTACAACGTGTGGTAACTGGAGAAAATGAACGAAACCGTATTATACAAACTCTCCACAGCAACATAGTTGGAGGATGTCACTTTGGGCAAAACGCCACTATCAAAAAAGCAACTGATAGGTATTGGTGGAAGTCGATTTCAAAAGACATACGAAAATTTGTAGCATCCTGCCCTGAATGTCAACGTGCGAATCCTAACAACAAACCATCACATGCGACGCTTCATCCAATCCCAGTACATGACGTTTTTAACCGTTGGGGAATAGATCTAATTGGTCCGTTAAAAGAAACTAAGAGCGGAAAGAAATATATTGTAGTAGCAACAGAATACCTTACTAGATGGGCTGAAGTTGATTCCATAGCAGCAAAAGACGCGGAATCTGTTCATCGTTTCATTCTCCGTCTGGTAATCAGATTTGGAGCTTGCTACATTCTACTTCATGACCAAGGACGCGAGTTTTGTAACAAGCTCGTGGAAGATCTTTTATTGATATTAAATATGGAATCCGCCAAAACATCAGCATATCATCCTCAGACTAATGGACTGACAGAAAGGTGATAAATGATTATACTTTTTTTCATCTTTGTACAGTTTTAATAGTAACTTTAAAATTAGTTTTTTGTTTAAAAAAGGAGCGTTAATTATTTGCTTTAAATACAACAGTTACTAACTATAATTTATTTATTTAATCTGCACAATAGGTTTAACCAAACATTGATTACCCATTTAATGAAGCTCGTAAACAATGAAGCAAACGACTGGGATGAACTACTGGACCCGGGGCTTTTGCATATCGAATAAATAAACAAGCTTCTACGAAATACTCTCCCTTTGAGATTATGTATGGAGTTAAAGTTCAGATTCCAATTGATTTAGAAAACCAGACAAGAGAAGTTTTTCAATGGGATACCAAAATCGATGAAGCCAAACAAGGATTACAAATGAAAGATTTCGTTGAAAAAATTGGTGCGAAAAGAAACGCAGCTAAAGAGAACATCGCAATGGCACAAAATATTCAGAAGAAACGTTACGATATTAAACATTCAAGTCAAAAGTTTGCAGTTGGTGACAAAGTTTTGAAATGCAACAGACGTAAAGACACACGAATGGGCGATAAGTTGGCCCAGAGATTTCACGGCCCTTACACGATAATAGAGGTTTTGGACAAAGGAGTTTACCGGTTGCAAGATAAAAAAAGAATATTGAAACAAACTGTTAACGGTATCAACTTAAAAAGATGGAGTGAACAACGGGATACAGCTATGTCAAATCAGTCTGATGCCTCCGATCAGAATAATGATGAAGTTATAGCAACAGAAACAATCGATAATCAACAAATGGTTTCAAAATCTGAATACTGGATTTCAAAGTACAATCTGACCATTGGAGATAAACAGATCCTGTTTTCAAACGCATGGTTGAACGACAGAATTATTGATGCAGTCAATAAAATGGTTTCAACACATCTTGGTAACAAAAACATTCAATCAACTCTTCTAGTTCAGACACGATCTGGGTTCAAAGCAGGTACCTGTGAGTCCATCATCATTCTTCACGACGTCAACCATTGGGTGACAACTGCATGTATTGACAGAGAGGTTTTGTATTTAGATAGCCTTCATGGTTATGTTTCAAACTATGTTAAAACTCAAATGAGACAACTATATTTTAATTTTGTTAATACCGAGGGTTTTCTTCCAGTAACTGTGGTACCATGCGCACTACAACCGAATGCATCAGACTGTGGTGTTTATGCTGCTGCCTTTGCATTTCAGTTGGTCATTTATGGAAAAGATGGTACGACGCAGACGTTTAAAAACAAAATGATGCGTTCCTATCTCATTAGCTGTTTGGAAACATCAATCATCAAACCTTTTCCGATAACCGTCTTACGTAAACGTGGAAAAAATAAAGCGATGCAAACTATTCACATTTAGAACAATTACTGAACAATATTTATAAGTTATTACTGTAAAATGCTGTAAAATACAGGTAATACTGCTAAATTACGGTTTTATTTTATTTGGTTCTTTTTTTTTTTAATAAAATATGGAAGGCATGTGAAAATTTCGCCTTAAGCACCGCCATGCATATCAACGTTCTTGGTATAGGTTCTCGTATTTAACGTTATGGCATGTTATTTTATAATTAAAATAGCGTAACAATAATTATAATAATATAAATAAAAAAACAAACAAACCCTTTATCAAAAAAACCAAAGTTTTGCAACATTTTTAGCGGGGGAACATTTATTACGGGCGGGGATGAAATATTTTATCCTCCCGGAATGTTTATTCTAGAATAAACTTTCCGGGGGGAAGGTTTGTCCCGGTACAAACTTTCCGGGGGGAAAAAAATATGGGGGGAAAATTTGTTTCGCAATACCGGCTTGGTATTACACATCACCAGAATTAGCTTGGGATGCAGCATTGAAGAAAACAAAAGTAAAATTAGAACTGTTGAGTGATTACGATATGATACTAATGATAAAAAAAAGGAATAAGAGGTGGAATCAGTATGATATTGAATACATTAGGAACATCTAATAATAAGTACATGGATGACGCATATGACAAAAGCAAAGAATTAACATTCATCCAATATCTAGACGCTAATAACCTATATGGATGGGCGATGAGTAAGCCACTTCCAACACATGGGTTTAAATGGATGGATGAAGATGAGTTGAAAAACTGGAAATCAATTCCATGTATACTAGAAGTTGATTTAAATTATCCTGAACATCTGCATGATGATCATAATGACTACCCACTTGCTCCCGAAAGATTAAATATTGATAAAGTTGAAAAACTAGTCCCTAACTTGGAAAATAAAAAAAATTATGTTACCCATTATGAAAATCTTAAATTGTATGAACGATTAGGTCTAAAGATCACAAAAATTCATAGAGGTCTAAGTTTTGAACAAAGCGCTTGGTTAAGCGAATACATTGAGCTAAATACTAATCTAAGAACCAAGGCAACGCATGATTTTGAAAAAGACTTTTTCAAACTGATGAACAACTCAGTATTTGGAAAAACAATGGAGAACATTGAGAACCAAACATTGAGAACCAAAGAGAAAGAAGAGAACCAAATTAATGTATAACAAACCAATTTACTTAGGCATGTGTATTTTAGATTTTAGTAAAACTCTAATGTACAAATTTCATTATGATTACATAAAGAAAAAATATTCTGATTGAGCAAAACTATTATTTACAGATACTGATTCTTTAGCATACGAAATAAAAACTGAAGATTTTTATTCCGATATTTCTAAAAATATAGAAAACAAATTTGATACAAGTGAATTTAACCCAAATCACCAAGCAATTAACAAGATAAATTTTAAAGTTGGTGTTAATAAGAAAGTAATAGGAATGTTTAAAGATGAAACTGGAGGAGCACAAATTGAAGAATTTGTAGGACTCAGATCAAAGTTGTATTCTTACAAAGTACACGGGAAAGATAACAAAAAATGTAAAGGAGTAAAGAAAAATGTTGTAAAAAATCAAATAACACATGAAGATTATAAACATTGTTTATTAAATAAAGTAGATCAAATTATGAAAATGAATGTAATAAGATCACATTCACATGAAATTTACATAGAAGAGATCAATAAAATAGCATTAAGTGCAGACGATGATAAAAGAGTCATTTTAGAAGACAGAATTCACACATTAGCATATGGACACGACAAATTAAAAGTAAATAATTTATAGATCCTTCAGATCCATAGAAATTTGAAGAATTTTTTAGGTCAATTAGGCAATAGGACAATTAGGCCCAAAGAGGTCAAAGAGCCCATAGGGTAGGGGGTAGGGGAGCCCAAGGGGTGGGGGTAGGGTAGCCAAAAAAGTAAAATTATTTTTTTGAGGAAAAAAATAGTTTTTAAGTAAAAATGAGAAATAATTATAAACTTATCAATGTTGAAGGGATAGTTTTACCTAATGAACCTTTAACAAATTTTCAATTGTTAGGAGTAGCAAAAAAACTAAAAATAAAAAATTTTAAAGATGTATTTGTAAGAGATCAATAACCTAAAAATACACAAAAAAATGAATGTGGAATATTAAATACAGGAGATTCAAGTACACAGGGTTTTTATTGGATTTGCTGGTACAAAGACAGTGAAAAAAAATTAAGTTTTGACTCTTATGCACAAACCCCCACCTGTCGAAGTTGTTAGTTATTTAAAAGACTCTGTTTATTATAATAGTGATAGAGTTCAGTTTGGAAATACTTCATTCTGTGGACATTTGTGTCTCTATGTTTTAAAAAAGCTAGATGAAGGATATGACTTTTAGAATATTATTAATAATCTATGGTAATTTTTTTTCTTTATATATAAAATGCTTGTTGATAAATTCGGACGTACAACAATTTATTCAACTAAAAGTCGAGTAGTTTCAAATGGATTAACAACATCTCAAGCCGATAGTATGTTTATTAGAAGAAATGGACAAAATAATGCAACTAGTGATATTGACATGAATACAAACAAATTAATAAATGTAGCAGAACCTACAAATCCAAATGATGCTGCTACAAAGTACTATGTTGACACAATAATACCTAATCCTAGCAGTTTAGAAATAGTACCAAATTCAAGTTTAACATGCATGGGAGTAAAATCCCAAACTTTTGAAGCAAATACAGGTACTGATGGAACAGCAATTTTTTTTTCAAAATAGTAGTCCTGGTATTCTCAGAAAACTATGGTTACAATTTAAAGGAACAAATCCTATTGGAAGTGTATCAAGTAATGTATTTATTTGGATATGCAGATAATACACTTTGCATAGGAAGTATAGCTTGTGATTTATTATTCGCTCCACTTGGTGGACCATTTTATACTAACTCTTTACAAGGTTGTAATATGCATTCTAATATTGAATTAGGAGGATACTTTACACTTGATTTACCATTTAGAACTAATCTAAAAATTGGATTAAACAATAAAACTAGAAATCCACTTACATATTCGTTGCAACCTTTTATTACAATAAGTTCAACACAACAAGCAAATATTATATCGTTAATACCCCCATTTATTTCAGATCTTAAACTATACTCATCCACATTTAGATATTTGAACACAACTTATGGTAATGAATATATATTATTGAACACTGCAAGTAATAGAATTGGTGTTTATTTAAAATATTTTAGAATGCATGTTATCGGTAAATCTGGAAATTGGTGGGAATCAAGAGTACGCATGTATGACGGAATCAATTCTCTTAAAAATAATGACTCAGTTATTCAACCTTAGACATCCTATAACTATCGTAATTTAATATTACCTGGATATGAAAATAATAGCAGATGTATATACTGCTCATCTGGTTTAGTAGATTTTTATTTATCTTCATGGAATGGAATTAATATTACTTCACTTGCTAATAGATCATTTGGACTATTGTATCAATCAAAACCAAAAATTGATTCTACAACTACTATCTCTTTTTACAGAAATTTTGGTAAAAATGCATTTTAAAAAACATGCATTTTAAAAAAAATGTATGTGTTTAAATACTTTCTAAAAGCTCTAGTGCTTTTGAATAAAAGTCACGTCAATATTTAGGAGGCTTTCAGTCTTGTTTAAAATAAGTTGAAGTAAACCGACTGAGAAAGTTTTTACGTGAGTTCAAGGTATATGTAAATTTTTTTATTAATGGTTTTTACCATTTACAAAACAAAAAAACCAGAAGTAGTAATGTTCAACAAAAATAAACTTTCAAATTAATCATTTCATTGAACTCCTGTTATAAGTTGTCAAAGATAAGGATTTTGTAAATTTTTTCGATTTAAGTTTTACTAATTTTTTTTTAATTTCGCTGAGAAGTTCAATTTGTTAAGAAACAAATTTAAAAAAATAAAAGGAAATAATTATTAAATAATGTTATTGCTATATCACTTCTTTTGTTCTTTAAGTGTAAAAAGATGAAGTTGCGTATAAAAGTTCAATTACATACGTCATAGAGATTGTTAATATATATGTCAATTTGAAGAGTTTTTTAAAACTAAATCAGTAGTTAAATAGTATTGATAGTAATTAACACTATCAAGCAAATTGCAATCACTGATAATATGTAAAAATAAAATTTTTACAAATGTTTTCTAACGCTGCTTTTACTGTTAATGTTTAAAGTCGCTTGTAGGGTAAATACGCCATCTAACGGCCATTAACCATTTACTGGCCACTTTTAAAAGCTTTTCTAATAAAAACTATGACACAATTTGTCCTATATTATTATTTAAACTCAATGACTTCATTAATACTTTGTAAATATCGCAATTTTAGGAAAGTTCTAAAAGGTTTTAGTCGCTAAAACTAAATGTCAAAAACATTGTAAAAAATGTAACAATTTTACGCTTTGTTTTCTTAAATTCATACTTTAGAGTCTTTTTTTGTGCGTTGCAAGTATTTGTGCCAGTCCATTCAGGAAGGAATAAAAAAAAAATATCTTATGTACACTTTGAAACAAAAGTATTTAGTTTATTTTTCACATATAATGTTTTAACTGAATTATATTAATCCTTTTCTAATAAACCATTTACTGGCCGGTTAATTAATCCATTTACTGGCCATAGCCAATAAATGGTATCAGGTATAAAATTTTTTAGTTTCACATTTTTATATAGGATTTTCTCACACTTAGTTATTATTCATGTGTGAGAAAACTTAAGTTAAGATATTAACAAAATCCACATTTGAAATAATTTCTGATTTTCTGAGTTCATTCTACTTTTAAAGTTACTTTCAGAGTTAATTCTACTTTTAAAGTTACTTTAAAAGTAAAATGCTCAATCATTTTAAAGTTAGTTTTAAAATCATTTTAAAGTTACTAATTTTAAAGTTACTTTAAAAGTAGAATAACTCACAAAGTTTTAGTTAATAATAATTAGAGTTAATTATGTTCTGATAATGTTGATTCAATAAAAATACACCATTAAAGTAAATATATGATTTTCCTAAAAGTATTTTATGAATGTATGTTTTTATTTTTTATTTTTAATAGATAATAATATTATATGAAACCATGAAACCAGTTATTTCAACAAGGATAATAAAAAAACGCATGCTATGGACTGAGAATAACATGAAACTAGCAGTACATGCAGTTGCATCAGGTATGTCTAAACGGAAAGCAAGTGTATCATATAAAGTTCCGCGATGCAAACCACTATCTCTGGAAAGTCCAAAATAGGAGCGAAACCAGGGAAAAAGCCAATGCTAGGTGATCTTAAAGAAAAACTAATTAATTATGCTGGCAATTGTGCCCAAATAGGAATCGGTTTTGAGAAAAACACATTTATCACTTATGCTGCTAAGCTTGCTAAAAAACATAACATATGTTTTAAAAATGGTCGACCTAGTGAAAAGTGGTGGCAACTACTTAAAAAGAGACACAGTTGTGTTAGTCTTCGTTGCCCAGAAGCTACAGCTTCAATACGACACATGTGTATAGATAGGATAAAGGTTTCCAAATATTATACTTCTTTAGAAGTTCTGATTCAAAGTAAGAATTTACAGGACAAACCAGAATGTATGTGGAACATGGATGAAACAGGGATGCAACTAGAGCATAAACCTAGACGTGTTTTTGCCAGGAAAGGCTCAAAATATATTCAGAGTCGAGCAAGTGGCAACAAGGAAACAATTACTGTTATATGTTTCGTAAATGCAGCTGGTCAAGTCATACCACCTCATATAATATGGAAAGGAAAAACTGTACGAACTCTTAATGTTTTTGATACCGAAAATGCTCCAAGAGGAGCAACATGGAGTGTGTCTAAAAAGGGCTGGACGAAACGAGGTATTGCAGAGTTATGGTTTGAGAAAACATTTCTTCCAAATATTGGCTCAGCAAGACCACAGATTTTAATCCTAGATGGACATGACTCACACAATTTTGTTGAAATGATTGAGCTGGCTATCGTAAACCAAATTGAAATTGTCGAGCTTCCAGCTCACACCAGCAACTGGTTGCATTAATAGAAGGTTGTTTATTGTTGAAAACTGGTTGGTTTTCAACAATAAACAACCTTCCATTATTGTCTGATCTATCAGAAAACAGCTTTGCGATTAACTCGTTGTCTTCTACCAAACCACTAAAACAAAATGAGTTTATTGATTTTTTAATTCAAGACAATGCTGTGCAATATTCAAATATTGTTACAGAATACAGCTATGCAAGAATCAAACTGGTACAAGGTAATGAATTTATTGATTTTTCTGTTCAAGACAATACTCTGGGTTTGAATATTAATACTGATATATGTCTTGAAGAAGTAAAAGTAATTGAATCAACATTAGATTCAAATGTTAAAAAAAAGTTTTTTGCAAAACATTAACAGATCTTCCATTTGCTAATTCATCTTGTCCATTAGACAAAGATTTAGATGTTCTTACATATCCTTCTCCACAAATTAAACAAACAAAAAAACACTCAAAAAACTCTAATTTAAAGTTTTTTATTCTGACCTCAGAGGAGGCTTATAATGCAAAGCTTGAAGATAGGGCTTCAAAGGTAGCTATTGAAAATAGAAAAGTTGAAAAACAAAAGATTTTGAAAGAAAAAAAAGAAAATTTTGCAAAAAAAAGCTAGATCATATATCAAACTTGAAGAAATTGACCAAGGTGAAAAAAGATGATATTTTATAAGAAGGTGAAAAAAGATGATATTTTATAAGAAATATTTTTTAGGTATTTTTGTTCATGTTAATTCATCTTAATGAGTGTATAAATAATTTAATTGAACAAGTTATCTTGATTTTATAATGTGCTTTTTATTTTTTTTTAATTTTATGATAATAAATCAATTACAATGCCCTATTCAATCAAATACAGCCAACAGCCAATAAATGGTTAAGATGGCCAGTATTTGGTAAAATTGTTTACCTTTAATATCTGGGTTATAACTAATTTTATGTTATTTATAATCACAATAATTTTTACTTAAAATGTCAGAGCTTTTAATTTTCTAAAATTTTATATATGGTATGTAACATATACTTAGGTATTTTTCTGTAACGGGTGTTTCTTGTAAAAATGTGGCCAGTAATTGGCGTAAGTACCCTACCATTAATGTTTAACATATATATATATATATATATATATATATATATATATATATATATATATTTTTATACATATATATATATATATATAAATATATATATATATATATACATAAATATATGTAAATATATATATATATATATATATGTATATATATAAATATATATGCATATAAATATATATGTATATATATATATTTATATATATATGTATATATATAATTATTATTTCTTTATTTTAATTATTTACTCTTTTTTTTTTGCATGTCTTACTATTACGAAAATTTAGGTTTTTAATGGTTGTTTATTCAAATTACATCACGTTTAATAAATTAACTTAAAAGTTACCAATTTTTCTGGTTTGCCGTCAAACGACTGGAAACATAATGTAAATGTAGAAAATAAACAGATATAACGGTAGAAAAGATATTTTAGAAACAATTTTTAATTATTTTATAATTACGGAAACATATTTTATAACAATAAACCATCTTTACAATCAAAATTACAAAGTCAATCGACTTTGTAATTTAGACCTGTTTTTTCTCGACGGGATGGAAGTTTTCCATGTTTTTTTTTTTGATATTATTGCTATTTAAATAATCTTCGTTTTCCACAGAATTTGCATGTGTATTCATTCCACGGTGATTTGGTCCGTTTTCAAAATATTCGTTATCAAAATAAATGCGACTTTCACTCTCTACCAATAGATTGACCAAAAGAAATACGTTGTAACCCTTCGCGATTTAGCGAGGCAGTTTTAATTTTATGAAAATTTTTCAAACTATTTTCTTTTTTAAAACTGGTTTTACTTGTTTTTAACTATAGTTAAAAACAAGTAAAACCAGTTTTAGTCTTCAATTATATAAGAAAATAGAGATAAACGAATATTTAATTTATGACATTTAGCTTTAATTGAAAACAAAAATTAAACGATTTAAGATTTGTCTTCCTAATTTTGCAGTTTCTTCACTGTTGCTTGTTTGAGCTCTATCGATAAAACAATTTTAATCAATGTTTTATATCTGAAACATCGCGTTTAACTTAAAAAAAATTAAAGTATATGAAAAGCAGTAACCTTAGCAACGTTTACAAACTAGATTTCTAACTACAAAAATTTTAAACAAGATTACTAGAAACTACCTTACAAAATTGAGATAAATATATTTTACAAAATGTTGTATTTGTTTCTTAAAAACTGTGCCTGACTTACTAGCATTTATCCTTGCACTATATTGTATCGATGTTTTATTGTATACTATATTCTATCGATGTTTTATTACGTCCTGTATTTAAAATTAATTTTTTGCGCGTTATAGTTTTTAAATACGAAAACAAAAATTATAATTAAATGAGCCATAAATGTTTATTGTAACCTTAAAACAACATTTTTATAAAATAAATCACAAGAATCAAAAAATATATAAGATAAAAAAAAAAAAGAAACATGATTTACGTTAGGCAACTAGCGAGTCACAAATGAATATATATAGTGGGTTGCATTAGCATCGAAATAGTGGGTTGCATTAGCATCGAAAGATTTACGCTCTTTAATAAATGTGGCGGTTCCTAATATCCAAATCTTCTTATTGTAATGAAAAACTACAAAAAGTGATCCTATAAAAAATATTGACAAAATGTTATAAGTTTTTTTTTTATAATTTTTAATTATCCATAAATAACTAGCAGAAAGCCGTAATACGGGTTATGATTGGTCTGTCACATAATTTATTGTTTTTCACAATTTAAAGTTGCGAAACCTTAACTAATACCCGTTTTGAAAAACGCCTTCAAATTGAAAAAATTATTTCTTTTGTCAAATTTTCATAAAAAGTATGAGGTAAAATAATTTAACAATTATTTAACATTATTTGAGTAATTTACAACTGGCATAGGTCATTTCAGTGTTAGGCAGAACCATTTTCCTCAACATTTCTTAGTTCAAAACAATTCGTTTTTAGTTACTGACACAATGATAACATCATGCTTTAAATTGAAAAAAAGCTAAAACTAAATTCTTGTAATGTTTTTTATAACATGAACTTTAATTAATTGATAAGATTGAATAATAATTAAGTAATAAGAAGTGAACGTAAATTATACAGGAGTTAATAATTTTTTGGTATCCCCGTGGTACATTTTTCTTTAAAAAAGAAAATTGCCTATAACACTTTAAATACACACAACTAAATAAATTTATTAAAAATAACTAAGCTAATTAAACTAAATAAATTTATTAAAAATAACTAAAGTTTATTGATTTTTATAATTATAATCTATCTATAGCATTTAGCAATTACACATTTATAGGTGAAAAAATAGAAGCAGAAATTAAAATCACATGTTCCAAAATCAAAAATGCAGCTCTCTTGGCATTTAAACAGTGTTTTGGACAACAAGTGACATGTAAGTGTTCAAAACCTTGGTAGACACCAGAGCTTAAAAGATGTAAACATAACCTATCCTTTCACTATAAGCAATGGCAAAAATCCGATTATAACAAGTCAGTAGAATGCGTAGTCTACAAAAGATATATCTATTCCCGAAAAAACTTCCGTAAAGCTGTTAAAGCAGCACATAACAAAAAAATCTACGAAAAAACTAAAAATATCGAATACCTACACAATACTAATCCTCAAAGGTTTTGGGACAATATTCGCAAAATAAAAAACAAAAATAATACTCAACTCTTTACAATTAATAAATTGCAAAACAAAAATGAAATCGTTGAAGAATTTAGCCATCATTTTCAAAAAATACTTAATACGCCGCAATGTACAAATAACGAATTTATTCCTCAACAAATTCCACATATAAGTAAAGAGCCTAATTCAAAGTTTATTTCAACAGCTGATATTGAAAAATGTATTTTAAATCTTAAAAATAATAAATCCTACGATTGTTTTGGAATAAGTGCTGAACATTTTAAAAACTCTTAGTAACAATCTTCTAATGTTACTCGCTTCTTTTTATAACAGCATGTTAACAAATGGAAAGGTTCCCCAATGTTTATCAACAGCCACAATTATTCCATTAGTTAAGTGTTATAAAACATCACTGGAAAATCCAAATAACTACAGAGGAATCAGCATTCTACCTATTTTTACGAAACTTCTCGAATACCTTATTGTACACATATGTCCAGATATCACAGAGAGTCATTCACATCAATTTGGGTTTAAAAAAAATATTTCTACCCTTCACGCAGAATTTCTTCTGAGTGAAACAATAAAACACTATAAACATAACAATTCACCTGTATATATATGCAGTTTAGATGCTAACAAAGCTTTTGATAGTTGTAACTGGGAAATACTATTTGAGAAACTATATTATCAGAAAAAAATCCTACTATCGGTAGTTCATACCATTTCATCGTTATATCGGGCAGGTACTGCTAATGTATCATATCTTGGATGCACATCAGAAGAGTTTAGGTTGTCTCAGGGAGTTCGACAAGGGTCCATAGTTTCGCCTCATCTTTACAATATTTATACTGAAAATCTTTTAGAGAAAATTGTCTCAGAATCCAAAGTAGGAACTTCAATAAATGGGGTATACACTGGTGTCATTGCGTATGCGGATGATATAATTTTGCAAAGTTCAACTATATCTGGTCTTCAAAATCTTATTAACATCGTCCAAAAGTATGTAATATCAAACTTTATCAAACTAAATGCAGAAAAAACTGAATTTTTAATATCTGGAGTAAGCTCGATCATCAATAACGTGATTTATGTTAACGACGCTCCTATTAAGTTTCAAAGCAATTTAAAACATCTTGGTTTCCTTTGGGATAATAAGAACAAAAATATGACGGCAACACTCCAAAAAACGAATATAAATGAAAGGATAACACAATTTTTATCTGTTGCAAAAGCTCTTATAAGAAACGGAATTCGCTTCTGCCAGCCTGCTACGATTATTTATTTATTTAATTCCCTAGATACTCCAACGCTATTATACGGACTAGAACTGGGTGGTTGCAACAATAAGTTTCTACAGAATATTGATAAAGTTGGACGATCTGTCTTAAAATCATTTTTTAATATTTCTAAGCATAGTAAAAATTACCTCCATTCTTTTTTCAAAGTAAACTCTGTATCGAACATTCTTATTCATAACAAATTAAACTTATTTATCAGGCTACTTAATGACCCCATATGTTACTCCATTATAATGACTCAGTTGCCGTGTATAAATAACCAAAGTTTATTTGTTGGTGAGATATGGCTAATATGCAAGCAATTTGGTATTAATATGTTGCAATGTATGATCGAGGGCAATAAAATTAAAACTGCACGCCCTAAGGAAGTGTAAGATGCCAATGTCGCCGCAATTTTAAAACAATCTGTCCAATTATGGAATTTAAAGGAACAAAGACTTATATTTAGAACTTTGATGGAAGAAAACATTCCAAGAACAGTACAAGAACACACATAGCATTTTCTTTTTTTGTTTTTTTTTTTACCTATAATTTATGTAATTATTGGGTGTTTAATAGAATATATATATATAAGCAATTGAGCACAAATACGTTTGAAACAAACAAAAATTTAATTTACAATCAAACACGTGTATGAAAAATTTAAAAAAATATGTAAACTTTGATCTTTTATATTGCATTAATGCGTCATATGACAAACCTAAAATAAAAATTGTAACAGATAAGTAGACATAAAAGAAAAAGAAAAAAAAACAACTGGAAAACAACTTACCTGCTTTTCGGTAGCCTGTTGTCATACTTAAGTTGCTGTCATGATGTACCTTGTCGGTGTTGCTTTATGACGTTATTTCATGTTGGCTTATAGTGAACTTTAGCTTAATTTAAAAGATATCACAATAGATTTAAAATATTTTAATTAAAAAGCAAAAAAACAAACGCTTCAAGGAGCCAAACTATAAGTATTAAAGATATAAAATCAAATTAAGATATAAATAAATTGCATTTATATAGCTAAATATATTGTCTTGGCTTATAGTAAATTTTGAAAGCAGTAAGTTCAATCAGTGGCGAACTTAGGCATTTTGGGGCCCCAGGCAAACCATTGTAAAGGGGCCGCCCAAGTCTGCCCAAACCAGGGCTAATCAATTCTGGTTCTTGAGGTTTTACAGCCCTGCACGTTTTACTCGTTTATCTGCTCTAACACTCCTGATTTGAATGAATGGATAATTTTCAGGCTTCTGCAGAACTTGGAAGAGATAATTCAATGACTGAATCAGGTGTGCTAGAGAAGGGAAAAAAGTAAAACATGCAGGGCTGTGGACCTTGAGGACTGGAATCTATTATCCCTGGCCTGAAAATACCGTTAGGCCCTGAGGGTCAAAGGTTTTCATTTTCATGCTCCAATGCTGTGAACCATTCCATAAAATCAATAGTTTTTTCTCTACTTTAATAAGGTACAATCATATATTAAAATCGTTTTGCAAAAATTTTTGCTTTATTGTTGCAATAAAAAAGCTCTAAATCAAGTCTTACATCAAAATTCAACAACACTAACTAAACACAGATGACTAGAGATCTGAACAATATAGTAAGAATATAATATTTTTCTAAATTAGAAGATTTTTATAACTTTAATTATTTTAGTTATTACATATTCTGTAACAGGGAAAAGTTGTCAGATAAATGTGAAAAAGTCTGTGTTTGAGATGCAGTACTTGGAGGTGAATTCTCACACTGGCCCGATATGGATAGCAAGATATCCAGACAAGAGACTCTCTTGTGCAACCTGTAAAAAGAACAATAAAAAGTTGTTGGTTTTTTCTTGTAAAACTTATTATTTGTCTCTTGACTTTATGGATATCGATTGAAATTGTTGTCTACACAATATGTCAAACAGTAGAGGTTGTTGAAGATTCACAGTCAATCAGGTCATATTTAATCCCAAAAGGTGAAAAAACAAAACAAATAAACAAAAAATAGCAATTAAAAAAAAAATTGACTGAAGCAGAAGATGTTTCACTTCCCATATAGGAAGCTTTATCAATTCAAAATTAACCATTTATGGCTGATTTTAACTTAAGAACTTTAACTTTTTATAATAACTTATGTTAATAAAGTATAAAACTGGTAGTTTGTGCTTAAGAGATGAATAATTAATCTCTGTCAACTCTCTAAACCAGGTGTTTTCATCTGGAAGCCTACGGGCCTAATCCAACCCGATCTGGTGGGGTCAGACCTTGCGGGCTGTGTGAGGCATGCGTGCTGCCAATTGAATACCCCTGGTTTAGGAAGATGGCAGAGATTAATCGTGAGGTTTGTATGGATAACACTTTGTATTTACTGGTTGTCTGTTATGTGTGGTTAAAAACTGCATCTGAAAAAAAAATGTTAGAGGAAATAAACTCACTGTACTGTACTGTGTTTTTACAGCATTAGGTGATCATGAACTACCTTGATTATTCAGCTGGACTTCTGTGAAAGTTGTTATCTGTCTTGTCACTGGTCTTTAGTGACGTGTGGTTAAAGACTGCATTTAAAAAAACATAACAAATATGTTAATGTAGGAGGAAATAAACTAACTTACCTGCAGTGTGTTTTTACAGCATTATGTGATCATGAATTACCTTGATTATTCAGTTGGACCTCTGATTATAAGATGTCTTCTATCTTGTTTTACTTAAGAAAATTAATCACATGAGAGCGCAACAGATTAACTATAAAAGGTATACATTAACGTAATTTACTGATTTACAAAGTACTACCTTTCCTCTATTTCTCTCTTCTAGGCTCCCTATTTCTGTCTCCTCTTTTATTCCTCTTTGCTTGGAATGTAGGTGTATTCTTTTCTTTGTCCCTTTTTTTCTCGTCGTTTCCTTTATTCATTCTCTATGCTTTTGTAACTGTACTCCTCTTCATTTTCTCATTATATTCCCTTTAAGATCTTTTTTGTTTGTTTGTTTCAAGTGTATTTTTTTGGTAATACTCTATTTAGTTATTCAGCTTTAACAATATTCTCGCTTTTGTGCTAGCTGGCACAGTTGGCATCACTTGGTGAACTTAACCATGCGGGGTTGGCCTCTGCAAACCTTTGTATAAGTGTGTCCATATCAATTTTTTCCCTGACCTCATGTTCAATAGCAATGACAGCCAGGGAAGACAGCCTGTCCTGTAACATGGTGGACCTCAAGTATGTTTTTAGTCGTTTAAGTACTGAGAAATTTCAGTCACCTGAAGCTACAGTCACAGGGAGAGTAAGTAGCAGTCTTAGAGCTATGCTTAAATTTGGATGCAATTCAAGCACATTTTGCTGATATATATAATTTAATATCTCAAATGGTGTTAAGATCTGTGAGGAGATAGATCTGGCAGCCCCCATTGTTTCCATTTTCAGGTCCTCTGCATTAACATCTCCCATAGCCTCCTCCAGTCTGTGGCAGCATTCACCCAGCTTCCCTTCCTAAACTGTGTTTCTCAGTAACTCAGTGGCGTAAAGGAATCCATATAATTTAAAAAAGCCCTGTTAAGGAAAAAATCTATCCCTTAATGTGACTTTGGCTGTGTCAAGTAAGTGGAGAAAAAAGTCTCTTTTAAGGCGCTCCTCTGGAGTTGAAAGTGTTTCATCTCTCCCTTCATTCTCAAACTGCCTCTTTGCCTATTTCTGTTGCTCCTCAGGCCAGCTTATCTCCACCTCAAGTGTTTCTGCAATCTCCTTAGCAACAGTTTTTGCAGCATTAAATTCATTCTCTCTGAAAACTTTGATACAGACAGTATCTCTCTTCTTACTGTTTCAATGGATACATTGGGGCTCTGCAAGATTTTACTGACTCTGTTTATGTGATACAACACATTATACCAAACAATGGTACTCACCAAGAAAGGCATTTTTTCATGTCCTTGCAGAGGCTGTCAGCACTTGATGCACACTCTGCATCTTTTTTCTCCTGTGCATACTCTTTCAAAGCAGTTAGAGCTTTCACAATGTCTGCAAGCTGATAACGTACTGCTTTAACAGGCTCTACCCAACACTCTCATCTTGTTGTGGACAAAGCCTTGATAGAAAATCCTTCTACATTCTGCTGTAGAATTGTCCACCAATGAACAGATCCACTGAATAAAGTGTACAGCCTTTGCAATAACCCAAAGAAATTGAGGGATATCACGGAAGACTTGGCAGTATCACCAACCACTAAGTTTAGGATGTGGCTTCCACATGGCACACACAGGGCTTTGTTGTTAACTTCTAGGAATCTCTTCTGAACACCCTGATGTTTCCCTTGTATGATAATTTCATTACCATAGCATTGTCCATGAAGGTCAGAGATATCCAAGTGCAGTTTGTTGAGGTGTCCTAGAAAAAGGTCTAGCAGACCTTTACCAGTAGTATCCTCGGCGACAAGAAAACCCACAAAATGTTCATGGATTGTAACTTCCTTTGTGAGCTCACAGTTTACAATTCGTAACACTACTTAGAGCTGTTCAACATGGCTAATACTTGGTGTGCAGTCCATGACAACAGCATAGTATTTTGCCTATTTGACTCGCTCTACCATGACATCAGTGACACTCTGTGCAATAACTCCAATTAACTCATTTTGGATGGTCTTGCTCAGGTATTTATCAGAGATTTCTTTCTGCTAGATTCTCCTCAGATGCTCCTTCATCAACGGGTCAAACTTGGCCAGCAAATCTACTTGGCCCAAAAAGTTGCCATTGCCATGTTCATACAATTTTTCTCTGTGACCTCTAAAAGCAATACTTTGCTCTGCAAGGTCAGTTACAATAGCAACTAATCTTTTTAAAATTTCTTTCCATCTTGTAGCTGTTTTCTCTACTGTAGATTAGCCAGGATCGTGTAATTTTCTCTCCGTTTTTCATTACCATGTGATAATTATGTGATGTGATAATAATGTGATAATAATGTGATAATAATGTGATAATAATGTGATAATAATGTGATAATAATGTGATAATAATGTGATAATAATGTGATGATGCGGCCATCTGGATGTCTAGGGAAGTCAATGTCTAGCTAAACAGGGCTTTTTTGAACAATAGAGCATTGTTTATTGTCATTCAAGTCTTTTGGCCACAGTGTTGGATCATCTGCCAAAACACGACCACCAGACAGTGAAGGGACTTCCTGATTTACAGCGTCACCAGGCTAAAAGGAAAAAGGAGACACGAATGAATGAGAATGAAGTTTTAACTAATATTAACAACTAACATTGACAAATATTTTTGTAAAATGGTTTAAAATGTAAGGAAGATAATTTTCATGAATAACATGTAGAATATTTTAGATCTATTCAATGTATGGTACATTTATTACATGTTTGTCAGGGTTCTCAGTCATCCAAATCTCCACAATCAAGACTGAAGGTTTTGACTTCTTTTTAAACCTTAAGACTTACGCAAAATGACTCAAATAATGCCACTTTTCATTTAACAATTCTAAGATTTTAGATAATAATTAAATTTACTACTTCTAGCCTTTTAACTCTGTGTTTTTACACTAACAATGACATTTCTTTCAAAAGCAAACAAGTTAACATAAAAATACTTTTTGCATTATACTAAGAGCTACAAGTTGTACTTTGTTTGCAATTAATGGAGGTAATATGGGGGAAACGATGAAACAATGATAGTTGAAGTTTTAACAGTCAAATATTTTTGTAAAATGGTTAAGAAAAATAATTTTCATGAATAACATTGTAGATTATTTTAGATCTGTTAAATGTAAGGTCCATAAATCTTAACTTGAAATATTCAAAAAATGAAATAAACAAGCAGGGTTGGGGGCTAAAGTAGGTAAAATATCAAAATCTCCTCTATCTCTCCTCGTTTAAGTCAGAAGAGTTACAGACCGAATATCGCTTTAACATTTTGATACACTACACATAACATGAAAATAGTGATTGTCTCAGCTATTTACTGTCAGTGAAGGTTTCTTTTACCTAAGCTTAATCTAAAAACTACTTCCTAAAATTCTTAAATACATCTACGTAAACTGTAATGTACATCCTTCTGCCATCATACCTCATCTTGTGAATCCTCCTCTTCGTCTTAAAGCGCCACTGCCTCGGCATTCACTTGTTCTTCCTGTATGTTTTCCTGTTTTCTTTCCTCCACACTTTCAATGAGCCACCCGTCATTATCAGCCATCAACAACGTTGTAAATACATTATAATATGTTGTCAATTTTGGTAGTGTAGAAACATAGGCTTTGTTTTTTTTCACTCTTTATCCGTTTTTCTGCTCCGCTTCGTATGTTTGCTTCATCTTTCTTTCTTCTCGTCTCCCACTTACCGCTCAAGCAAGCACTCAGCACTTCCTGTTTTTTTGGGTGATGTCACGTACGTAATAGTCCATTTGGAATGGGGGGGATTAAATCGATCTTACATTATATTGCGTTTGCTGTGATCCTTTTAACTATATAGTTTTCCTCGTAACTATAATTATTTTGATTTTAAACGTATATTAACAATGCAAGGGAAATGTTAGGAGCGTAGGTAACTAGCGAAGGTCTGGGCCCTTGCTGATTGTGGGCCCGAGGCAGCCGCCTACCTTTGCCTTAATGGTACGTCGGATATATATATATATATATATATATATATATATATATATATATATATATATATATATATATATATATATATATATATATATATATATATATATATATATATATATCTATATATATATATATATATATATGTATATATATACACTCCTAGTCGGCGCTTACGGGGGCATGCTTTTTTTGTTCCCCTTTTGTTGTTGTTTTTTTTTCTTTTTCTATACTATTTTTATCATTAATATAATTATGTTTTTAACTTTAATCATATTTTCATTTTTGTTTATATATATTTTAATTTATTTTTTTATTATAAAAATATGATTTTTATATTTATTTTTGTTTTATTGTATTTATTTATTATATAGTATATTTTATTTTTATATTATTAACATTATATTATTAACAGTAATATAATCATATTTAAACTTTGCCTTAACCCTAACCCTAAGCCTGACCTTGATGCTGAGCATAACCAAACCTTCAGTCGATGTAGCATCACTTCGCTGCGAGTCAGCTATTTAGTAGTCGATGTATGTACTTTTCGTTCTCTATAAAAGTTGCTTATGGGGTCACTTTTTTTACAAAAACAATGAATTTCGGGGACAAAACTATTTCTTCATCAAGGAAATTAGAGTTAGGGAGATCACTTTTATAATGTATTGTAGCTTTTTGTATTATTACAGATAGCTCCATTGACGTTTTTACGCAAGTATTAGAAGTATCAAATCGTATCTGATAATTTAAAGTTTATCATTTAATTCAACTAGTACATGATCTATTAATAGAATGATGAGAGATTTGAAATATCGTTCAAACGTTTTAAAGGGCAAATTTTCTCAATGGGGTTGTTGGCCTGTAAATACTTGTGGCGTTACTGGCTTTACATTAAATTTTTGGCAAGAATTGATGCATTGTTTGGCAAACATATTTACGTTTATTCTCGTCATTTCTATTTCTGAGATGACAATTTTAAGACACTTAAAGGCATATATATGTTGCTAGACTTTTCCTGGAACTTAACTATATGCTCATGAAGCAACCACATAGTTTGTTGTAGTGTAATTAGTGATATAAAAAAATCAAAACTCCCAAACGCTTTCAGAAAAGGCGTATGACGTTTGTCTTCAGCAGTCCACTCATGCAGCCATTCGGCATACTAATTATTATTGCCACATCGATTCATAGAAATAACTTCGCAAAATATTATCAGAAACAAATTAGCTAAACGAAATTTTTGCTGACCATCTAAATTTATATTCCATTTCGTGACACAAATTTCAGTAAGAACCTTAGGTTTATTCAATGTGTGAAATTGGTTTTCGTTTTGGTACACCTAGTTAAAAAGTTCTGTTCGCTTTGCGCTATTTTTTATCCATTTTGTAAACTCTTATATTATATTTAGCACATTTCTTATTTCAGGTATTTTTTAAGAAACACTAGTAACCGTTTTCGGTCTATGATACGCGCAGTGGACGTATATTGCTTCTTGTTGAATGCTCAGAATTTGGGCTTGTACGCTTGATAAAAAACCAGCTATTGATACTGCACCATCGTATCAATGCTTTTCATATTTTCAAATTTCAAATAAAGGTCAAAGTTTGCTTAACTTTGATAAAAATCTCTTTGGCTCTCACACGCTCTAACTTTACAAATGCCACAAACTCCTCGCGTATCTCATGTTTCTTATCAACAAATTTTAGTACAAGGAAGAGTTGTGTGATAAAAGTCTTGTGATAAAAATATTTGGCTGCCTTATTTCTTTAATTAAAGAAGCTTGTGCCATACCTTTTCCTAAAACCGAGATAATCTCATTTTAAACCCATGCTAAAATAAGATGAGCATTTTCATTTTTGACTTAACAAATGCTGTTGTTAGATTGGGTCGCAAAAAAAAACCTTGCTGCACAACAGAATAGCATGTCCATTAAACATTCGCATATCCATTAAAAAAAAATTTTTTGAAAAGGGTGTTGTTATAATGATATTATAACAACAGACTTTTCAAAAAAATAGGACTATTGGGCAAATTATAATAAAGATGCCGCCTTAAATCAAATTTCAATACATTATTAAAACATCATATGTTTTGTAATGAATCAAAATTTTAAGGCGGCATCTTTATTATATCGTCACGATCATAGCACAACCGCCTAAGTCATTTTTTCTTGTTTTGAGAAAACTAAAAAAAACTGAATAACTTTGGTATTTCTTTTGCGACGTTACTTTGGTTTATTTTTTGGCATCTTATAACTTAGATGCTTTCATATATTACTTTAAAAGTGATTTGTGTATTACCGTTGAGACACAATAGGATATAGGCGATTGGTATCCTAAGAAAATGACTTAGGTAAATGACTTAGGCAATAAAACAAGTTCTTATTGTGATTTAGGCGATTGTGATTCTAAAAATACAATAAAAAAATTGTAATAGAAAGAGTTTGTAACATGTGAATACAGCTTGTATTTATTGTACTACTTAATAACACATTTAATATACATTTACAAGAGAATAAAATGATTGATGAAAGTTTTTTTTCAAAAAACACAATTTTTTTCATGTTAATAACAAAAATATAATTTTATAGTAACAGTAAAACACAAAAACAGCTTTTATTTGATTAGTATGTGATAACATTACTGATACATTTAATGTATTTAAGATAACTTTTCAAATTATTTAAATATTATATTGAAAGGTAACTTTTCTAATTTCGGTATTGAATAATTGTTATTGCTCAAAGTTCATTGAAATGAGGGTGCATCATAAAATGCATGTACATCTTTGGGTAAGATAGTTTTCATCCTTTGGAGATCATCAAACTTTCTTTTGCTGATAGGCCTACAGTTAGTCTACATAGGGAGCCATTCAACTGTGTTCTGGGTGCTCCTAAAACGAGTGGGTTATGCAAATATGTAAATACTTCACTTGAGACATCCCCTTTAGTTTCGTCCCATACATAACAATATCCATCTTGATTACACATGCTATACATTGTGAAAATATGCACCTGTAGCTTTGTCTTGCAATTCAATGCGCTTGCTTTACTCTGAGGACAAAGTAACACTGACTGAGTGTCCATAGTCCAAACTGACACACTTTCATCCATTAATCTTCTTTCTTTGTCTTAATCTTTTTGCTTTCAAGCATCATCTTTCAAAACTAAATGAGTCTGGTGTTCTTTTACAGTAATGTTTCCAATTTTTGCTGCGATAAAAGTGTCACATTGGTCTTTGTGAGGCATAAAAACTGACATTTTGAGAGAGTGAAAGGTATTCTTAAAATATGTTAATCCAGCTACTCTTATTTCAGCAGAGATTGTATCTGATGTATAAAATTTATATAAATAAATTACCTTTGTGCCTGGCTCAAGAAATCTTTTTCCTTATAGGCTTGAACCTTTCGACAATAATAAGAGTCCACACAGGGTACTTTAAGTAGCCACTCTTTTATAAATTGTTTTTATAAATAAGGATCAGATTTTTCATTCTCTTCCATATCATCTGAATATATACCAGTTCTAGCATTTAGCCAATCATTAATAGTTCTCTCTGGCATTCCTAACGTGGAACAAAACATTATTTTGCACACTTGTACAACAGTTCCATTTTGAAGTCTCAATTTATACATGAAATAATGAGACCTTTTGTTATTTTCTGATTTCTTTTGTTTTTTTGAAACAGATGTTACCATGGCTCTGACAATATTTTGCCTCTCACTCCAGGATGTCATTTCCCAAAAAGGTGTATAGATCAAATCTCTTTCTTCTTCTGTTACAAATTATTGTATTTTTATAGTTTGCGAAACTAAGAATTTTAAAAAAGCTTGAGGCACTTTTAATGAAACAAAAGCAAAACCATAAATGTAGTAAAGTTTTAAATTTGACCGATTTTTTCAAAAAGAGGGCGACAGCCACCCTGCTTGCCCCCCTTAGTTATGGGCCTGTGTATATACATAACTTTAAAATTAGGTAAATTGTGAAAAAAGTAAATTGTAAATTATAAATAAGACTTTTTGATAAACTGTTTTTGATAAAACCAATTAGTAATTGAATTTTTAATAAATTCAATTACTAATTGGTTAGCAACAATAACATCAACAACAAAAAATAAACTCACTTTACAATGTTGTAAGTAAAAATTTGTAATAAAATCTCAGCTTTTTAAAAATAAAACTCAACTTTATCAATTCTTAAGGAAAAAGGTATCCTAAAATATATTATTGTAGTACATCCTTTTCTAAAAAAACGACATCTTTATATACGATATACTATTAATTTTTATGGGTGTGTTTTTATTCTTCGACACCTACATAAGATAATTTCTGGCATTTTTTGGACGAAGTTTTTCAAAAAAAGAAGCATATTTTGACAAAACTCCCTATATATATATATATATATATATATATATATATATATATATATATATATATATATATATATATATATATATATATATATATATATATATATATATATATATATATATATATATATATATATATATATATATATATATAATTAAAAACGATAAAGAAAAAACTTTTATTATGGAACTATAAGTTTCATGCCTAACGGTAATCATTAGCCATATATTACAAAATTAAAAATTAAACGTTAAAATTGCAATTAGTATTACGGCGGCGTGAGTTCTAATGACTCCATGGAAACAAAATTTTAAAAGTTTTGAAAGTATAACGTAATGTAAACGTGACGTAAACCAACCAGGACCAATTTTGGTATCAAAAGAGGAAATAAGGAACTTATTTTTGTGCCTGCACTTCGAGATTATTTCACTCCTTGTATTCAATAGGTTTTCTCCTTTATACATTAAAATTTGGAAATTCTCGTTCAAACAAAGGTTACAAACTCTTGATGCTGGGTTGTATGGTTTGCATTTTTTTTTAATCTTCCATCTGACAAAAGGTGTAGTTTTTTTCTTTTAATTTCTATACTTCTTTTGATAGCTCTGTATCATTCTTGTACCTAACTGCATTAAAAGATTTTAAGTGGTTTGCATACTGAACTTTAAAAGGTGTTTCGCTAAGTCCAAAATACACTTTTTCTTTCTATTCCGGATTGTTTGAATAGATGGTGGTCTGATAAACAATGTTGTTGGAAAGGCAATGGTTGTTCATTGGACATTTGGTTTTGTCAATACAGTTGCATTTCATTTCATTAGTTTTTGCCTCCTTATGTAAAATGCTTTTATTGTGAGAGTTGATAATGGATTTTATGTTTGGTACGCAGGAATAACTTATTTTGATTGTGTTTCTATTAAATGTTTTATGAAGTCTGTGGTTAACTGGAAAGTGGAGGTCGATGAGCTTTAAAAAACATTTACGTATTTTTGTAACAACATTTGCACTGAAATTATATATCGCTCTATTTGAAATATCTTTTTAATAATGAGCACTATTTTGCGACTATGAGTTTTGTTTTACTATTATAATACAATGGGGGCCTGGGGTTTCTTCAATTGAAAAAAAAAAGGAGGGGGGGCGGGAGAGTTATAATCAAGAAAAAATATGAGAATAATAACTTGTAATAACTAAAACAAACCTTTTTAAATTATTTTTAATAATAGAATGCTGAAAATAATTCGAAAAAATGTTGATAATAATATTATTCGATTTGACAATTGAATTGTGATGTGTAAAAACCTCACGTGTATTGCAATAAATACTTCATTTTTTGCAATAAAATGCAGTAATGAGAAAATGTAAGGTTCCGCAGATTTTAAGTTTATCTCAAGAAAATAAATGCTATAGAATCAAGTCATTCTATATATTTTACAATAGGTTTCTTATAAAAAAAAATACATTTTTAAATACATTATTGGGGGTCCAAGCCCCTATATATATATATAGTTGTGTGATTATTTATTATAGCCACCCTCAGTTTTTTACCTGTTATTGTTTTAAAGTCTATTATTTTTTTTTGTGTTTTTTTTTTTGGGTGTGTTTTAAGTAATCGAAAGTATTTTTTATTAAAGAAATAAGGATTTTTTGACAAATAAAAAGCCTTTAACAAATTGATGACATACTTTTGGTGCATCATTTCTTTATTATTTCGCAATGGTTCCATGGTGGTGAATAATTTTTTTCTGTTAAATACGCATTATTTAAAAAATATTTTTTTAGACATTTTATTCTTTAGAGCGCCTATATATTTGTTATAGGTCAGGAGAGTTTCCTGGCCGAAGTAATGGAATATTCTCTTCCAATAGATATTTTAAATTGATTTAGCAGTATGACACTTAGCTGTCAAAAGTGACAGTGATGCTAGCAGCAAAAAAAAAAAATGCAATAATTTTATGAGTTCACTTCATTTTAAACAAAAGATTTTATTTCTACGATTTTAATAAAAGTTAAATTTTAAAAATATTGTTATTTTTACTTTTATTTTTATGACTTTCAGATTCTTGCGGAGGAGAGGGTAAAAAAGAGGGGTAAAAAGATCAGAATCCATCCTTAATTTACCTTGTAATTTAAGGATGGATTTTGATTAAGCCGAGGTGGCTGTATGGGTTAGTAGTCAATAACTAATAATATACTGAAAAATTTATGAATCGTCATAATTTTTCCCGTTACCGCAATACCGCAAACGTCATGAAAAAGGCATTTGCGGTATTGCGGAAAAAATCTATCGGGTGTCAGTTAGATCTTTTTTAATTTTGGACCAGTTGTTTCCACCGCGTTTAACACTAGACTGAAGGGTCCTTTACGTTGTAACTAAGTTGGTAAATTTTTAAACGCCCTTTTCAAACGAGCATGACATGGAGCAATTTATATTACAACAATTAAATCTTTTAAACGGATGTAACTCACTAGTGAAACATAGCCAACATCCACTCGTTACAAGATTCTGCATCAAATGATCCTCTGCAAATTTCTATAGGGATGACATTTGTTGTTAATATAGCTGCAATCAAAAGTGTGTTTGCAATAATTGAAGCAGGAATTTTCATTATTACTATTCTTCTCTGTTCGGCATGTCCTTGCACTTTTCTACAAAAAAGGTTGAAACTTGTTTTATTCAACAAAACTATCTGATGACTATTTGTGATATGATCGTTGATATTCCTAACATACTCAGCCCTTTTTTGTTTGTTTTCATTACTGTTCATTGTAGAAAGTACTTTGTGCAGTTTTTAATGAAAACGATCATTAATGCCTTTGAGGTATTTGTTGATTGTTGTTGCGCTTACGCTAAAATAAAACTGTCCTAATATTTTTGTTTTGATGATGAGCACATTTAACAACTCTTCTTCTGTCATTTGTTGAAGGTAAAACGTAATGTTTTCTTTCAAATTGCTTGGTTGTATGTATTTCATATGTATTTCATACCGACAATTTGGACAAGTTGGTTCTGGTTGTTTCAGAAGTGGATGTAAGCAAATTTGGTAAAATAAATACCGACACAGATATAATTTAAAAACAAAATTTAGAATGCATTGACAAATAACGCAACGATAGTTAAATTCCATTATCATTGCAGGTGCATGCAAATGTTTAATTTGGTATTGTTAACATATTGAAATTTATGTTTCAGAAGATTTTTTATAATGACCTCTAAGCTACAATCAGAATTCGCATTTACAAATCATGTTTTTTCATTTACATATTACGATTTCTTAATTACAATTTATGTATTCTTAATTATATATTGCGATTTCTTATTTATTTGTTGTGTTTCTCAATTACATTTTACGATTTTTTAATAACATATAACTTTATCTAAATTAGATGTTGTGTTCCTCACCCAGACAACTCCTCATGCATAGTCCACGCATGGGTTATGTTATCATTGGGTTATGAACGGTATGACCACGCCAGTGATCCCATTCATGTACTTTTTTTTTTCATTTTTATTTTTTTTTTTGCAATTTATTATTATGATTATGCAGGCATTCAGAATAATCATGGTTAAATTTTCAACCATGGTTAAAGGCTTCAGTAATCATTTTAACAATGATTAAAATTTTTCGATAATCTTGGTTGAAGATTTATCAATTTTCAATCATGTTTAAAGTCTTACTGTTTAAAACTGAAGAAAGGAATTGTTTTATTAAAATTTGTTCAAGTTTTGAAACAATGTGAAATATGATAAAAGAACATAAATAGTAAAATAAATTGTTGATTATTAAAAAAATAAAGCCATTCTTGATTTTTTACATCTAATCTGAT
>NC_088925.1:43130000-43165000 GCF_038396675.1 Hydra vulgaris
ACATCTTTGCTTCCAACAAGACTGCAAGCAACCACTATTAGAGTTGAAAGTTACAGGAACAGAAAAGATGAAGTTTGTAGAGCAAGATAACAATTGACAGATGACTTAAGAGTTTGCAGATTATACGAATCAAGAAAGCAAGATAAAGGAAGCGAATTCCAAAGAACTGATGCTCGAGGAAAAAAACTAGACAAATAAGAGTTTTTGGAGCTCTTAAGAACAGTCACAGGAAAAGGATGAGACTTAATTGAAGGACTAGTAACACGAGAATGAATTTTAGTAGATGGCTCAAGAAACGCTAGCACTTTAGAGCTAGCGTTTCTTGAGCCATCCATTCTTTCTCTTTAGAGTTTTTGAACCTTGTCTAAAAGAGAAAGAGCTTCATTAGAAGATCCGCCCCAGATATGACAACAATATTCCATACAAGGACGGATTTGAGATTTATAGAGATAAAGAATAGAATCCGATAAATAATATAATAATAAAAAAAAGAATCTCAGTAAGAAGGTGTCGAGCACAATAAAGAGATGCAACCTTAGCAGATGCTAATTTTGCAATGGATTTGATATACGGTTTCCAAAAAAGAACGGTAGTAAGAGTTAGTCCTAGAAAATGAAGGGTAGATGACTCATTGAGTACATTACCCTTGATAAATATAGAAAGATATAATATATTGCAATAACGATTGGCTGAAAAAAATTGAGTTTTATCTGTATTGAAGTTCACCAGCCACTGTGAGCCCCATGCTGTAGCAGAAGTGAGATCCTTTTCAAGCTTAAGTGCCCCTTCTAAGCGATTAGAGAGTGTTGGCTTATTATCACGATCAGGATAAATGGTAGTATCATTAGCAAACAATGCCACCTTAGATGTGAGAATATCTAAAAGATTGTTAATGTAAATTAAAAACAGTAAAAGGCCAAGAATTGAACCTTGAGGGACCCCTCAAGTTACGGAACATGAAGAAGAGTGCTGACCATCGAGTACAATTTTAAACTAAGATTTGAAAGGAAGGATTAAATAATCTTTGATATGCTACCAGATACATCGTAAGAAGAAAGCTTTTGGAGAAGACCAGCATGCCAAACTTTATCTAAAGCTTTCGTCAAGAGCGATAGCCTTAATCTCTCCGCCTCTATCTAATGCACGATAAAACCTATTGGTTATTATTGTTAGCAAATCAGCTGTAGAACAAGAACATCGAAATCCATATTGATGACCAGAAAGTAAGTTAGATTCAAGATAAGAGATTAAGTGTTTGTTAATGAAAGATTCAAAAACCTTGCTTATGATAGGAAGAAGACTAATGGGACGGTAGTTAGACGAGTCAGATCGCTCTCCAGAGTTTTTGAAATTAGGAATAACAGATGCCACTTTTCAGGCATGCCTGAAAAGTGGCATCTGTTGGATGGACAACAAGCTGTAGAAGAGTCTAAGCAGGAAATCACTTTTGATACAGATGCTGGAGTTATACAAGTGTCAACCTGTTTGATGACTATATCAGGTAGAACGCAATTAGTGTAATCAAGAAATGATATCGTTGAAAAGTTCGTAGCAAACAATTTAGCTTTGTCTTTAGGTGAGGTGACTAATTCTGAACCATGCAATTAATGTGGAATAACAGATTTTCCCTTATTATTGATACGGTTAAAGATTCTCCAGAAGTCACGAGAGCCTTATTTTTGTGATGAAATACGAGGTTTTATGACCTAAGACCTTCGGCGTTAAACAAAACCTTTTTACAATGGTTTCTAACAATAGTAAGCAGACGTCTGTTTTCGAGAGAATTGTTTTGCTGATAGATATGGAAGTAACGGTTTTGATTGGAAAATATAGCAGCACATTGTAAAGAAGGCCATGAAGAAGAGTGAGGCTTAACCTGCAATCGTCGAGAGGGAATAAAAGATTCCATGCCAGCCTGAATCCACAAAATTATGTAAGAAGCACATTTGTCAGCAGGAAGACGAAAGATTTCTACCCTAGGGCCATCACAAAGAAAATCATGGAAAAAGTAACATTCAGCTTTATGGTAGTTGTAAGAGGTATGATGATAGGGGGATTCTGATGATGAAGAAGAATTAAATAAAAGTTTTAGAAAAATCAAACCGTGATCAGAAGCACCTAAGGGTGAATGCGGAGAAATTGAGCGCTGACTAGGATTAGAAACAAGACATAGAAGCTAAATGATTCAAGTTGCCTGGAAAGCCCGTTGGAAAGTTGACTATTTGAGTTAGAGATTGAGAAAGACAAAGGTTGAGGGCTTTAACGCCATTAGAGTCACTGACACAAGAGTCAAGTCGTTCAGTGTGATGAGCATTAAAGTCACCAACAACAACAATATTGGCTGATGGATAAAGAGAGAGGGCTTGGTTAATATGATCAGAAATAACATTAAAAAGAGTGCAGTCTTGAGATGAAGGAGAGCAATATAGAACAAAGAGAAAGGCGATAGAATAAAGTGGTGCTAAACAAAAGCACATAAAAGAATAGTCTATGGATTCAAACCTAGTTTCCCGACAAATGGATGAATTCTTATGAATGTTAATGCCAAGGCCAAGCATGTGACTATTGGAGTCTTTTATTAATGGAAGATAACTATCAACACTAAGATCACAAGATGAGACAGCTGAACTCAAATTAGTCTCACAAAGAACAAGTAGATCTGGTGAGCTGGTGATCATGGTTTTTGAAGTAACTTTACTTCAACAGAAGTAAAGTTACTTCAAAAACCATGAATATTAGTGAATGATACGTTTAGAAAACTTGGTAATGACGATGTTTTTTTGTGTTTTATAGTTTTTGGTACTTTAGTCATTTTAAATTTTTTGAAGAACATGACTCAAAGCATAGATAGTACTCAGTGCACTATTTAATAGTCCAAGCAATTGCCTCATTACTACTAATAAACCCTAAGCCATAACAAAAAGCTCCAAATGTGGCCTCAACAATGCACACCAAAAGTCTGAACAGGAACACCATCTATAAGCAACATGGCGCTGTTAGTACTCTGATATTTTTTAGCTGTTGATGGAGTAAGCATCTCTGAGAGCTACCACAAAGTTCGGGTAACCTTACTACCAGCCAACATCAGAACCATAAAACTGAGTTTTAGAGCTGTACCCTCATTAGGAGATAATAGAATGAGTTGCCTAGTCATAAAAACAGAAACACAAGAAAAACCAATGCATTGAGTCATGAATATCCAGCGTTCGACATCCTTATCTGGAAACAATGTATTAAAAATACATCTGCGTCAGCCTGATAGATGAAGAAGGGGTACGAGGCTGGTCAACAGATAAAATCTGTTTACCCCTGTTTAAAATCTGTTTACCCCTGTTTTAAGTCTTTGCCTAGAAGGCCTTCTACAAGATAGTAGCCGGATGCGTTTAACATCTGCCCAAGATGTGTATTTTTATTAAGACACCATCTCTAGCCTTTACTCAACCAAGAGCCCCAAGGCAGGGGGCTCTTGGTTGAGTAAGTTTAATTTACAATTATAATTACAACAAAAGTTTAATTTACAATTACAAACCTTACAAACGCAAAAGTTTTATTTACAAAAACAAAATTTATAAATTCAAAAAAAATTTTTAAGTTTATATATTTAAACTTAAATATATAAATTACTTAAATTTACTTGCTGCTCTTTTTTTTTTATGCCTAATTTTAAAAGTAACACTTTTATTTTTGAAGTACTTAAAAACTTGAATAATCAAAAACTTCACATAGAATATGGTGTTTTTATTGACAGGTGCCAATTAAAAAGATTGTGGAAACCGTCAAAAAAGTTTTTCATACAAGTTTAATACTATTATGTAGGCACTTCGATCAAAATTTCAAACTAAACTTTATGTTAAAAAAATTACCAAGATAAATAGAGCATAATATCATCTTTCTAAAGATGGTTTTATTATGATTATACAAAAATCGTTAATGATATAAAAATTGAAAAAAAACGCGCTTTTAAAAACAACGTTAAAAAAACACGTTTGCTTAAATTTTTGAAAGGCGTGATTTCAAAATGTGACTAAAAACTTTAAGTTAAGATAAAAAAACTTCTGAACCGCGGCACAGTGGGCCAGAATTCACCTTTACTGGACAAAATTCATAACTAATTTAATATTAGGGCTATATTCACTAAAATTAGCATGAGTACTAATATCAAGTCGGCACTTTTTATGAAGGTAATATTTTTTAATTTCGTTGCTATGGATACCTTTATTTTGCTTAGTAACAACCTATTTTTAGTATTTGCAGATATTTTACGAGTGCTATATTCACAAAATTTGGCATGAGTTTCAATATGAGATCACACTACTTATAAAAGTGATGAACTTTTTTATTTAGTTGCTAAGGATACTTATATTGCTTAGTTACCAGATACTTTCCTTAGTTACAAAGGGGTAAATTGATTTTTGAATGAATTTTATCGGATTTCAACCCACCTGTATTGAATAGTAATTAAGTTAGAATTTCTATTTATTTCGTCATTTTACACATTTTACAATGTTATCTATAAATTTAAACAAATATATATAATTACAAGCTGACTGGGGCAAGTAGAAGTCAAAATGACTTATTTTCCAATATTACATAAAAGAGTGAAATTAATAAGTTTTAAAAAAAAAAAAAAAATTTGGTTAAAAATTTTAGAAGGTTAAAAAAGAACTTAAAGTTAAAAAAAGAACTTAAAGTTAAAAAAAGAAGAAATTTAAGATAAAGTTAAAAATATAAAATAATAAATAAAAAATTACAAATCTGTACATATTTGTATAGGGGAGAGTTGCCTTAATTGGAACACTTTAGGAAAAAATATTTATTAACCAAAGATGGCTTAACTATGAAAACATTTATGAATTAAATAATATAGATATACAACCCTACTATGCTTTTATTAATGATTCAACTCTATTGATCGCACCCTTATTGGATATAAACTTTGATTTTTCAAGGCACCATTTTGTTCCAATAAAGGCAACTGGTCTCCTTGAATGGAACACATATATTCTTTAATTAGAACAGTTCTAATATTTGAATAAATTACAGCTATAAAACTTATGGCTCAAAGGAAAAATTAATTGATTAGCTTTTTAATAAAAGATATTTAAAATAAAAGTTTTATTTATTTAAAATAAAAGTTTTTAATAAAAGATATTTTTAATAAAAGATATTTAAAAGATATAATAACAAATAAAAATTACAACAAATATTTAATCCTTTTTTCGCAATTCATAAGTCTTTTTTTCTTGCAGCTTCTGCACTTGGGATGGTAGTGGTGATATGTGGTGTGCTGTGGTGGCGATGGTGATTTTATTTGATGTGCTCAATTTCATTTGGTCCATGGTGATTGAGTCAAGTGCTACTTTGCTTTCCTGTGGTTTTTGCAATAGTTTGGCAGTTATTGGATTTAGTGTGAGCTTTTTTTTTGTAGATTTTTTAATTTGTTTGGAAGCTATTTGATTTAGTGTGTGCTTTTGATTTCTTGGTGTAATTTCTAGAGCACGTCTATATGGGGAGCTTGTAAGAACAGCCGCCTGAGTTGTTCTTGATCTTCTTTTTTTGTTTTTTACTTCAAGTGAAACCACTGGCAAAAGAGACAAAGTTGAAACTGAAACATGACATTTTAATTTTTTTTCACTTGATTTATCTGTAGATAGTTTTGTCATCCCATCTATACTTTCAGATGACTGAAGATTGTTTGAAGGACCAACATCAGTAAATGAAGAGGCTGTAAAATCAGAATCAGTGAATACATTTATGTCCAACGGCCACAACCCACTAGCCTGAAATCCTTTCATAGCAATTCTCAATGATGCTGCCTGACTATATGCGTCACCAAATAATTCTGCAACTTGCCAAGTTGTTACTGGTTGTGATATATGTGACCGCATCCATTTTCGCATAGCTTCATCATAGTATGTACCAAGTGGTCCAAAGAACGCAACGTCTAATGGTTGCAGTCTGTGTGTAGTATGGGGAGGTAGTGATACCATACGCACTCCAGCATTTCGTGCTAGATATATCGCTGCCAATTTTTTTGAATGTGTAACATGACCATCAAGTATCAACAAAACTTTTGATTGTTTTAAAGGTTTAATAACTTTAATGAAATGATTGAGCCAATCTAAAAAACCTTCATTTGACATCCATCCTTTCTCTTGAGTACTAAATACAGTTCCTGGAGGTGCACCATTTGTTATTTCTGGCTTCATTCTTTTGCGTTTATTTATTAACATTGGTGGAACATAAAATCCTGCTGCAGATACACAAACTGCAGCTGTTACTGAATTTCCTCGTTCACTACTAGTCATAATTCCAACTCGTTTTTTGCCCCTTGCACTAATAATTTTTATCTGACCATCTTGTACTGTTGATAAACTAGTTTCATCCATATTATAAAGTCTGTCTGGAGTTAACTTTTCTTCCATGTATAACTTTGAAAGTAAATTAAAGAAAGATTGCACTCGCTCTTTATTAAAACCTTGTGCACGTGCAATTGATGTTGATTCAGGCCCACGAAGCGACAGTTGTGGGTGCCTTTGCATAAATGCATAATACCACTTTTTTCCTCCCATTCGTGTTTGTTTGTTAAAATTATGTGTGATGTTGTTAGCTTCCGCAATATCAAATGCTAGACGACGAAGATCATTAATCCTTAATCCAAAGTACATCGATTCTAATAATAAACAGTGATCATTTCCATATTTTCGTGGTGTTTGCATCTAAAATAAAAGCAAATTACTATGAAGATACATAAGGAGAGTTTTATAATCTTATTACAGGCTTATTTTTTCATATATTTATTTGTTATTCATATATGATTAAGTTAATTATATACTCATTATATAATCATTATTTTTCATCATTTTTGTTTAGTTAATCATTAGCTATATAATTCAAAATCTATATAAACTATATAAAGTTTGCAACTTTATATATTAACTTCTATATACAGTAAAAAACTTATGCTGGGTATATACTTTATGTTGTCTTACAAGTTTATCCGTTAAATAGAAATGTATAACTTTTGTAAAACTTTTACATTTTATTTTTTACTAAAAGATAAAATGATTTGTTAATTAAAGTATACGATGTTTACAATCAACTTTATATCCTTAGACTATGACTAGACTTTAGACTATGAAAAAAATTTTGTGAAAAATCATTTCATACTTTAAAGCAAGACTAAATACCAATTCCAAAAAAGCAACAAATGTCTAACAATAATACTATGTCTATAAAAGAAATTCGCTTTAAAAAATATACAGTCGGACTAATGAAATTTTCTGATAATTCGGACGTCAAGTAGCGTGTTATGAGATGACATCGTTTCAATTACGGCAACTTTTGAAGTTCCATTCTGGGCAACATAGGAGCATGGTGTTGTAGCAAAATATTTACATACAAGTAACAACTTACGATATAAGCTCTTAATATCACATAGACTTGAAACCCTTAAAATTTAAAATTTTGAAAAAATTATCATCAAACTCAATATCGTTAAGCTTCTGTAATCGTTTAAATGCAACGATAAAATTAGATCGTAAAAATGTTTTTCTTTAAAAAAAGTAATTTTATTCACATACGTGCAGTTTTTAAGTTTAAATACTAGAAGTTTCAAAAAATAAAGAAAATTATTTTCTTTACAAGAAAAAATATTCATGAAAGTAGAATAAGTTTCAGTTTCTAAATAAAGCTAAGTGTTCCAATTAAGGAGCTGTTCCAATTTCGGCAACTCTCCCCTATTTCGTTTTTTCAATATTTGATGAAAGTTTATTTGCTTCAAACCACTCATTAAGATACATTAATTCTGTGTTTACAATATAAAAAATATTTTTTAAATTTGAGTCAGAAAAGAAAACGTTTGTGTCATCAGCAAAAAAAATATTTTTGAAGACAAATAAATATCATTAATATAAATTAAAAACAGCAGGGGTCCAAGTATTGATCCTTGGGGAACTCCGCAATTTATTGATTCAAATGGGGAACACGTTAAGTCATATGGTACTCCTTGTTTACGATTTTGTAAATAACATTGCAGCCACTTTAAATTGGAGTGAACTACTCCAAAATTGTGTAGTTTATAAATTAGAATCTTGTGGTTGACAGTATCAAATGCTTTTGATAGATCTAGAAAAATTCCGAGTGTGTAACTGTCGTTATCAAAACCATTTAAAATTTGGTTGGCAAGATCAATTACTGCATGTTCCGTGGAATGGTTGTTGCGAAATCTAAACTGTTTATGATAAAGAATGTTGTTTTTTTTCAAGATAATTGTACAGTCTGTTGTGCATAATACGCTCTAGTATTTTGGAAAAACAAGAAAGTATGGAAATTGGTCTGTAGTTAAATTTTATTGAGTCATCACCGCCTTTGTATATAGGAATTATTTTTGCTAATTTAAGGTGGTCAGGAAAAATGCCGTTTTTTAGGGAAAGATTAAAAATTTTAAAAAGAGGTTTCTCTATAATATCTGAGACCGCTTTTACAACATCAGGGTTAACTTCATCCAGACCCACACTTTTATTTGTTTTCAGCATACTAATTGCTAGTCGAAGTTCATCAATTAAAAGCTCCGACTCCTCCATGAAGGAATCAGATTTTTTCAAAAAAAATTATTTTTTTCCCTCGGGAATTGCACCGGCAAGGTTTTTTCCTATATTTATAAAAAAGCTATTAAAAGTTTCAGCAATTTCTTTATTAACAAAAGCATCTCCTCTATTATCATCTCTTTGCAATCTTTTTGGAAGATTATCGCTTTTCACAATTCCCACTCCTGTTATTTCTTTAATTACATTTCATGCTTTCCTTGCATTTCCAAATGTTTTATTAAGTAACGAAGAGTAGTAATTTTTTTGGGATTGCTTTTTTAATTTTTCAAAAGAATTTTTATATTTTTTGTATTTTATTTCATTTTTGTAGTTCTTTTTTTTTTAAAATTTTTGGTAAAGTTTTTGTTTCCTTTTTGACGACATAATGAGTCCTCTCGTCATCCACGGACTTAACAAATTTTTAGAATTAACAATTTTTTTTATTTTTGGAAAGGCCTTTTCGTATTGTCTTGTAAACATGCGAATAAAAAAAGTGTAGCCATCATTAACGTCATTGCAATCAGTTAATAGTTCCCAGTTTACTTCATGTAAGAGATCACGAAACGTGGCGATTGATTCATTATTTATTTTCCTTACGTATACCGTTTTTGTCTTTATTTTATTCTCAAGGGTTGCAGAATTTATTATCATAAAAACTGGAAAGTGATCAATTAAATCTGTTTTAATAATACCACTTTGGATTTTAGTCCTTGTGTAATTATTAAAAATAATATCATCGATAATAGATGCAGTTGTTTTAGTCACACGTGTTGGCTTATTAATCATGGGAAAAACGCTGTATTGCAAAAGTGTATTTATAAAATTCACGACTTGGTTATTAGCTTTATTATTCAATAAATTCAAATTAAAATCACCTAATAAGTAAACATTTTTTTAATAAGCTTTGGTAGCAAATAGTTTAAGTGGTTTTCAAATTGATTGTAATTACCGTTTTGCGGTCTATATATTGCAGTTATAAATGTATTTTTATTTGTTTTATTAATTATTTCAATAGTTAATGACTCACAATCAGCGTCATTTACTTTGAGGTTTTCAACATGTTTAAAAACCAATGAGTTTTGGACGAAAATAGATACGCCCCCGCCATTGCCGTTTTCTCTCGGTTGATGAATAGGTTTATACCCTGATAATTGAAAGTTAGAATTTATCGCGTCTCGATGACACCAAGTTTCTGTCAGACAGATAATACTAAACTTGTTACTTATATTATTTAACATCAACTTTAAATTTTCAAAGTTTTTATTTATGCTTCTGATGTTTATATGTAATAATGAAAAATAAGATGATGAAGAATTAAGAACATGTTTAACATCGTCAACATTGTAATAAGTCGTATCTACTGAAATTTCGTCAAAAAAATTCATTTTTATCATCGTCATTAATTCGGTTTAGTGCGTTTTTCCTTTCTGATATGTCAAAAACATTAAAACTGTTGGCTTCCGTCATTTTAACAATAAAAACTAAGAATATTATTTAAGACATAAAAATATAATAAATAAATATACTTTAAGCATTTCTTATGTGATTTTTTAAAATCTTTAACTACTAATTTATTATAAATAACAACAGAATATTTACCGTTGTTCCTGTGAGTTCGCATTTCTTTAAAGAGATTTTTCCGTATAGTTAGGGTATCCAAGGAGTAGTCCTCATTTATAAATATTCCTGTTCTTTTTAACTTTTTGAATTCTTTATTATGCTAATTTTATCTTTATAGTTCAGGAGTTTTATCACAATTGATCTAGGTTTGCTTAGCCCAGTTTTTCCGGTTCTCTGTGCCCTTTCAATAACTACGCCACTTACATTTAGATTGTTTTTAAAGATATTAAGAACTTCTTCTTCAGATACATTCCAACTTTCATTTTCACTTTTTGCTATTCCTTCGAGACGCAAATTATTTCTTCTCAGTCGATCTTCCAGTTGTCGCAGCTTATTTTTTTCTTCCGCATTAAATGCTACTTTTGTAACAATATTTTCTTCAATTTTATTAATTTTTTCTTCCTGTGTATCTTGTGCAAAAGTGATACTGTTTTCAATATCTTTTTGAGTCTGTTCTAATTTTGAGAGTCTGTCATTTATTTTTCCCATTTCAAATTTCCTCAAATTACTTTCAGCTTGCAAAGCTTTGCACGTTTCTTTAATTTCTTTAATTTCTTTCAAAAGTCCATCGATTTTGTCATTTGCAATTTTTAAATTTCCACTTATAAGTTTAAGAATGTCTTTTTGTTGTTTCTTAAACATCTCAGAGAATATTTCACGAACTAATTTCACAGATATTTCTGGAGCTTCTGTATTTGATTGCATTTCATTTTTATCAGTATTTTTATTTTTATCCATTGTATTATTTTTATCCATTAACAAGTTAAATACCAATACGTTTTTATTTAAGAATATTTATACTCGCGCAAATTCACCTTCCGTAATGCATTATACGAAAAAAATAAATAACAATAATACCGTAAAAACCATTTACAAAAGAAACTTGCGAAACAAATCATTTCGAAAGAATACTTGCGAAACAGTTCCTTACGGAAGGAGCGTTTCGTAATGTCAAGTATTTAGGTAAGTAATGGTTTAGCAATAATAAAAAAAAATAATGGAAGTAAAACATTGTCAATATAAAAGCAAACTAAAAATTATTTCAGGTTTCTTAAGTACACAGATTCTTTGCAAAGTATGAATCATTAAATCTTAATATTCAATTGATATGAAGCTTTTGTCAGGCTGGTATCAATTATTAAAGCCAGTGCTATGTCTGCTATATAATTTCTTGCATTATCTGTATTGAAATATTTAAAACTTCCTTGGCAGCAATAACAATAGATTCACCTCTTAGTTTTTTACTAGCAGCAAAAAATAATTCATTGGATGAATGAGATTCAAGTATACCAGATGCACACCATTTTTTAGTTTTAGTATGACTATCATCAAATATAACTGGTTTTTGACCACGTCTACTTGCAGTTGGTTCATTGTCTTTTAATGATAACTAAATATTCATTAAGCAAGTTCACAAACTTCTTTTCAAAAATTTTGACAGTATAGTTTGCAGATTTCCACTTTTTTTAAATGTCAAAGTTTAATTAAACCATATCTAAATAATTCTTCTAACAAATATTTTATATTTAAAAGTTGAATATTGTAATATATATGACGCGTAGGGTACACATTCTTGTTAGTAATTAAGTTACGACAAGTTTTAGTAATTAAAATTAAAAGTAATTAAATTACTGTTAGTGTTAGTAATTAAATAACGAACAACTACCGAAAATATGTTGTTGCTATGCTATGCAAAGTAAGGTATCCATAGCAACCAAAAAAAATTAACTTTATAAGAATTGTGAATCTTATTTTAATACACACACCCAATATTGTGTACATAGCGCAAATAAAATACTGTTAAAACAACGTTAATGTAAAAATGAGTTGTTGCTATGCAAAATCTAGTACCATAGCAACCAAGTTAAAGCATATATACAAAATCTGAACAGGGATTTAAGGGGACGAGCAATCAATTAAAACTCGATTGAAGCATCATATATCTCAAATAAATATAAGACAGCACATGAAAGAGTATAAAATTTTTCTAAGCTTAAGCTGATTAAAACCTAATTAGGAGCTACAATGAATCATTTACTTCTCAATTAATTAAGAACTACTATGAATTGTTTCTTAAACATCAATTAAATTCTTAAACATCGGTCAAAAACTACAATTAATTAAGAACTACTATGAAATCAAGATCAACTGTGCGCATTGTCTTTAATTTCTATGAAAAGTGAGATTATTGGAAAATCGCACAACTAGAGATTAAATTCAGATTTAATAAAAATAAGTTTAAATTAACAAAAAAAAAAGTAATAATGTGGCATAAAAAATAAGTTCGTGTAAGTTACATACTATTACAAGACTTTTGGTGTCATCTGGAAACTGCTTCATTTGTATAAATTGTAATTAGAACTTTAAAGTCAGAATTTTCAATTCAGCAACATGTACAAATTTGTTCAAATCTGCACCAACTTGTGGCAAGTTTGAATTTGCATAGGGCAATTTTAAAACACGACTGGTAAATTTGAAATAATTTTTTTTTTAATTTTTATATTAGGTGCCCCAAGAAGTTCTTACGGTCTTATTACAGAGCACCGCAGAAGAGTATTTGAAATGAAGTTTACGCCTTCTTTCTTACCTTTATTATAGAACTTGCTCAAAGGTGGCATTGAACCACGGATTGAAAAACGGATATCTAACTTCTGAGACAAGTTCACTCACCATTGCGCTACGGTTGCTTAACTCAGTTTTAAATAACAAGATGCGTTTTTAAAACTTATTTATTTTCTTTTGCTACATACATATTTTCAGTTTAACATATCGCGAGGTTAGAATTATTTTGTTCTATCTCAAATTACATAAACACGCAATTAGATCTTCACAACAAAAACTTTAGTTATAAATTCTAAGGGCATAACATCTAAAATACCTTGCACAATAAAAAGATATCTTAAAGAATAATTAGTTAACCAGCACCTCTGGTTAACCCAGTAAAAACATAAAATTTCAGTAAGAAGCCCATTTAACAACATAACATATAAAACATTTACAGCAGGCATATACTTGAACATACTTTGAAGGACATTGACTTTATCATTTAAAATTTGAGCACGCTAGTTTAAGGCAGAAAACATTAGTACCACTGCCATGACTAAGATTATTAATTCATGCTTTTGAACAAACATTAGAACATGACTTTCTGTAGTGTAAATGATCTGAATGCTAGATGCTTTATCTGGATATAGGAAACAAGCTTAAAAATAAAATAAAATGCAATAGTTGAAAAATGTTTGAAACCCGATTTCTTCATCTGGTAGACAGTAAAAAATTTACTTTTTTGATGAACAGGAATTGTTCTAATTAAACCAAGGGGACTAAATATTTCAACAGCGAGTGCTCTATCAATTTGACTGTAGATATTATCAACCTCTTGTATACTAGAATTCCCTGGTTTTAATTTTTTGTTAAATTACTCTGATCATTAGGTAACAAATCACAAACCAAAAATCAATAAATATACGTGTTCATTTTTCATCACTAATATTTTATGTGCATTTAAATGTATTATATGTGATCAATAACATGTTTTACTTTGAAAGTTTTGTAAATAAAAAAAAATAATTCTAACCTTGCGACATTATACCTGTTTTAGCACTAATTTTTTTTAGTTTTTTTTGCTAAGTCACTAACACAGTAGCGTTGTGGGTTAGTATGTGCCACCACATACGCCTTAATATAGTCGTTAGCTTAGAATGATTACAGTGCTTGGGTTTTTTGGGTTCAGAATTAGAGTTAAATTTTATATACAAAATCTTTTTTGTTAACTCGATAGTTAAAAAAACAAAATTAATCATCAAATTCAAAAAAAATATTTAATCGCTCTCAACCAACATATTTATTCGCTAAATGGATTAGATTTGTTTAGCCAAAATATCAACTTAAACTAAAACTTTTCTCATTAGTTTGGCTTTGTAGAGTTTTGATAAAGTTTTTGAAGTTAATTGTTTTGGAATACGAAGTTTAAACCTTAAAACTTAAAAAATTTTAAACCTTGTTTCTTTAAAACAAGAACCAAAGGTGCCCCATTCAATTTTTTCAATGCTTATATTATGTAGAAAAAATTTTTTTTTTAACTTTTGCTTCATAGTATATAGTATTCTATTTATGATGAAGCAAAAATTTTCTTACGTATTTCCATAGGTATAGAATATTCTATATAATAATAAACACAACACTAAATGGAACAGAATAGCTTCAAAACTGGAAAAAAAAAAATTTGAGTTTTCAATTTTTAAGTCACATAATTATTTTAAGGGCACTTGTTTGACGCGGGGGCTTGTGTTAGACATAAGAAAAATAACTTCGTAGAATTTTAAATATTTACTTATTAATATTAGACATCGAGAAAAATATTTTCGAGTAATTTTAAGAAAATATTCTTTTCAAAGCAGAAAGCGAAAGCAGTTATTCGAATTTTAAGTAAAAAGTAACTCGAAAAAAACTACACTCGAAGAGTGATGCGTTTGGTTTCGTTACCTGGTTTTTACTGATAGATATATATATATATATATATATATATATATATATATATACATATATATATATATATATATATATATATATATATATATATATATATATATATATATATATATATATATATATATATAAATATATATATATATATATATATATATATATATATATATATATATATATATATATATATGTATATATATATATATATGTATATATATATATATATATATACACATATATATATATACATATATATACATATATATATATATACATATATATATATATATATATATATATATATATATATATATACATATATATATATATATATGTATATATATTTATATATTATATATATATATATATTTATATATATATGTATATATAAATATATATTATGTATATATATTTATATATGTATATAATAATTTTTTATTTATGTGCCCCAAGAAGTCCTTACGGTCTTATTACATATAACAGACATATTTCAACTTTTGCACCCAAAAGAGCTTAATAGGTGCAAAAACAAAAAAAAAAGTTTTAAAATTTGTAATTATCAGTTATTTCATAAAAAAAAAATGCACAAAAAGCACATTGTTTAAAAAGTTCAATAAAGTACTTTAAAATTATTTTTTCATTTCTAAAAATTAGCTACAAGCCTAAAATTCAAGAAGCCCTGAAAAAATTTGCAACTTTTGACAAACTTTTGGGCGTTTTTAAAACGTATATTAATATCAAATCAAATCCACAATGAACCTGGATATTAAAGTACGTGAGTGTGTCCTTATTTTGTGTGGATCTACATTATTAACCTAGTTAAGCAACATAAACTTAATTGCTCAAAAAGCTAAGTTTTATACTTAGTAGTGACCTGTGCAAAAAACGTGCTTTTAGTAGACGCATGATTGCTGAAACCTACCAAGCAGATAATAAAACCAACTGTGTAACGTTATGTAAATTTTTTTTTCTTAGTTATTAGCTTGCATTGGAGAAAAGTAGTCAGACATAAGTATTACCCATCTTCAAACTAGCTGATCAAACTAGATTATATAATTGATTGTCCCAGCTAACTGAAGATAAGTTACATAAGCCAATTTAGCGTATGCATAATACACGGTTGAAAGAAAGACTTCAAGCCTATTTTCTTAATATGCATACGCAACAGGATTTTTGAGATGTTTTTAATGATGATTTTTAATGATTACTTGTTTTTAATCGTGAAATTAGTTCATCACTTCTTAAAGCCTGTCAATAACGTTGTGAGCGTGATGCAGTAAAAGGTTGCGCCGATTATACAGCAAACCATATTTAACACCGCTACATCTTTTACAAGTGAGTTCCAGCCAGACTGTCAAAAAAACACAGTATTAAAAAACCTCCGCGCACTCTTTACTTTGATACTCGAAGGCTAAAGCATTGACATACAAACCAAGCCAAATAACACTCCAGCTAAACTCACTATAAACCAGCTACTTACTTTTAATAGTGTGAAGCATAAGCGATCAGAAAAATATTACTATTTTGTTGATTGCATTAAAAAAATAAAATCACAAAAAACTAATTTACTCCTGTATACTAGTTTGTTTTTGCGTGCAACTATAAAAAAATGAACTCTTATTCATAAGCTATTTCATCTTGATTTGAGTTTATCAAATGTAAACTAGCACTTCAAACTGAGCTAGGTAATGAAGGGTGTGGTTAACATAACCGTGATCAGATTGTGTGTTCTTTGAAACTGAAAAAACAACTGTTTACAGTTAATATTGACAACAACCTCACAGCAACAACAACTCATGGAGGATTTCATAGCAAAGCTATTTCATTAGCTCAGCAGCCTGACAATTTTCAGTTCTGGAATTTCTCGCAAAGTTCGGTTGATTTTAAACTGTCATGCTAGTAAGAAAATAAATCGGAATCACTTTCAGATGAGACCCCAGTTAAAATAATGATGAAACAGCTATACTGGTCAATAGTGGTGTTGTGTGGAAATTAATAAAGAATATTTGTGGCTTGTGAATTGTAGCCTATGTGACTAGAGTTAGAAGCTAGAAGGAAGTGATTGTCATAGTTTAGGCGGCCATAACGCAGTGGTTATAATGTTTGCTTTAAAACCAAGAGATCCAGGGTTCGAAGCAAATTCTGGGCATAATTCGCGCCGTTGGTAAGAAAAGAAGCGTAAACTTCCTAGTTAAATGCTCTTCCTCGGTTCTCTGTGGTAAGACCGTTAGGTCTTCTTGGGGAAACAATAAAAAAATTTAAAAAATATATATATGGATGACGCTTCCTCAAGCTGATAAATACTGTCTCGAGTTAATTCCGTGCGGATGTCAGATAGGTCGTACAACACGCCGCTGCAAATGTTCTTTGCAGCTGTGAAGAAGAGTGTACCAAAGATTAAAATGCAGCAATATTTTATTTTAAAAAGATTTTTTATATTTATTAAAAGGTGTTTTAACTTGCAAGCTGCTGAAAATGTGATATTCGAAAAAAAGAAAAAAAAAAACTCCGCCAAAGCTGGTCCACAGCCCAGTTTTAAAATGAGGATGGCTGCTAATACTTATTCCTTTACAAAATTTCTATTCATGATAAAATGATTTTTGCGTCATAATTAAGCATGTAATATGTGCTTTTGTTGTGTTTTCACTAGGCAAAAACTGCATTATCTAAGATGGCGGCAATATATAGCTGCCACAAACATCGTGATTTTTCACGTGAATAGCTGCTGTGATATCATTTCCGGTGAGATAATTTATATAATATTGATATGATTTATCTTTCCTGAGGTTTAAGTGAAAAATCGGTTGGATGGTTTTTAAGATTTATTAAGGCTTTGATAAATCCAAAATGGTGGTAACTACCATTTTGGATATCAGCCATTTCTAATTATGCCATGCTTAGCCACTATATCTTAAAATAATCAGCATAATTTTTTGAGTAATTGGTAAAAATCTCATGCTTTCACTTGTGCACAATTTCAGCCATTTTTAATGCTGATCTGCTGCACTAAATCTAACTTTTCGACAGTTCAATAAATTAATACTTATTGAAACATATAACAAAATCCAAAAAATTACTAAATATAGTATAAAGTTTTGTTTGTGATAATATAGAGATATATTTATTGAAGCTTTATACGGTTATATTATGCAATTATCATGTCATCTTATATATTATATTTAATTGCACTATATATATATATATATATATATATATATATATATATATATATATATATATATATATATATATATATATATATATATATATATATATATATATATATATATATATATATATATATATATATATATATATATATATATATATATATATAGCGCAATTAATAAATAATTATTTTGTACTTCCAATGAAGCGTTTTTTTTCCCGCCTCTACTTTTTCTATTGCGCCGCAGCTACTGAGATTTGATTACGGCTTAGATTATCTACACGGACACATTTTCGACATTATTTACCTTGTGTTTCATGTCGTTTGAAACAACAAGTTTGTTGTTTAACGTTCGACCATAAAGCTTTCGCTGAATAAGAACAAGAGACCACATTTCTGTCATAATTATTTCTGAATAATTTTTTAAAACAGTCTCCAGTTTGGTACGATTAAAATGATGCTTTAAAACAAAATATATTTTTAAATAATAGAACTAAAACTATTGCTTAAATGATTAGCGACATTTGAACAGAACAGGAGCAGTAGTTATGAAAGCAGTTGTATTTTCAAAGAACCCGGTATGGCTTCCATAAATTTTCTTAAAAATTGCTAAATTATAATGCACGACGTTATATTTTTGTATGAATCATGCATTAACCACGTATTACAATAATTTTATAGTTTTAAAAACTATAGAAAAATTTGTAAAAGATCTATGCAGAAACTTGTTAAAATAATTTTGCCAGAGTCACACTGATAAGATAAAAAAAGTTAATATCGCGGAATAAAAATTATTCGTTTGCTTGGCGTGGCATTTACATGTATGTAAATGCCACGGTGCTTTTTTTTATTTTACCAGAGTGACTTTTTTTGGCCTAACAATTTGCCCAACAAATCCTACATTATTTTAACGTTGGTCCGATGTGTTTTAACGTTTTAACGAGTGCGTTGCTCGGAAAATCTAGGAGAATCCAAATAACATACTGGAAGTGTCAGAGTAGAAGTTAAGAAGCTATTAGTTTTGATGAAAATTGTCGCTCAAATTTTGCAGAAAACAATTTAAATGTATTGTAAATTTTGTGTTCTAAAATTATCAAACCATTGCATGTATTTTTAAATATTTCTTATTTTATTTAAGATAATTGTGTAATAAACTTAATAACATTTATAGCTCAAAAATAAATCTAGTTTTAGGTTGTTTATTGTCTTAGGTATACGTAATAGTTATGGTAAAGGTCATAATTAAGCATTATAAAAATATGTAAACCATATATGCAATTCTCCACACAAAAAAATCAGTCGTCCTTTACTAAGTCTTTTAGCCTCCTCTGCTTCTCCCATGTTTGATTGTATCTTATTTTATAAAGAGCACAAAGGTTTAAAAACTGCTCAGAAAGTGGTTTCAGAGTACATACAGATATTTTCAATTCTTTTGAAGAATATGAATTTCTAAACTAAACTAAATGTAATACGTAAGACACGTATACAACCTTTCAGCTGTGCTAAAAAAAAATTTCCGGCTAAAATAAACTCAGAATTTTTTTAAATTAGAAATATAAAGTGAAAATTGGAGGTTTAAATCGAGGAACCAGTTTATCAATTTAGCGGGTGTGGGGAGCTATTCATTCAGCTAAATTCGCAACTGGAAACATTATTTAGAGAGATCACCATTATTTGGACATTATTTTGCCGTATAATACTATTTACAATGAGAAAAATCGTTTACATATATAATAAATGGCCGGAGCAAGAAGAAGACATACTGTCTTATCACCGAGCCCCGTTAACATAGAAGCCGTCAGTTAATATTACGATTTAAAAACTTAAACATAAAAGTATATATATATATATATATATATATATATATATATATATATATATATATATATATATATATATATATATATATATATACATACATATATACACACACATACATATATATATATATACACACACACATATATATATATATATATATATGTATATATATATATATATATATATATATATATACATATATATATATATATATATATATATATATATATATATATATATATATATATATATATATATATATATATATATATATATATATATATATATATATATACACATACATACACATACATACACACACATATATATATATATATATATATATATATATATATATATATATATATAAATAAAAATTTCTACAAAGATATTATAAAACTTATAATAAGATATTAAAATAGCATAAGTTTTCAATAACAAAATATTTAAATGAAAAATAAAAGTCAGAAGATCATAAAAAAATAAGTTATGACTTTTTCACACAAAAAAAAAAAAAGTAGATGAACCCCTATTCAGTTTATATATTTTTTTATTATTTTATAATCAAATTTTAAAATAAATATTTTAGATCGAAATTTTTTCCTAATAAGAAACGTTCACATACTATTTTGAATTGTTCAAAAGATATGTTTTGAAGAATGTTATTTTTATTAATTTTTTGAAAAAATTCATTCCATAGAAATGCTCCACGATATTGAATTTGGAATGAACTGAGTTTTAAATAGAATCTTGGAACTACAAAATTATCATTTAAAAAATTTGTGGGGTACTTATGAGAAATTTTAGTAAAGTAAGAGTGAAGTATATTAGGCGACAAACCATGTTTAGATTTAAACATGAACAGCATAACTTGATATATATATTAAGTTTATAAACATTGAGTGCATTAAGTTCCATTAAGAAAGGCTCTCCATGAGCAGTTCTCTTAACGCCAAAAATAATTTTGCATGCAATTTTTTGTTTACTATAAATTTTTTTAAGCTTTCCATAGTTGCTACTTCCCCATGCAATATTGCAATAGGATAGATAACTATGGATAAATGAAAAATATATAATTTTTAAAGACTTGATATTAAGAAATGGTTTAACTCTATATAGAACAGAAATATTTTTGGAAATTTTATTTCCAATAGATTTAATATGAGATTTCCATGATATATTTTCATCTAATATTATTCCCAGGAAGTTTACATTTGATTCTCTTTTAATAACTGAATTATTCATAAAGAGATTGGGTAATTTTAGAGGGAGGTGATCACTCTTACTAGGTTTATGAAACAACAAAAATTTGGTTTTCAGTACATTTAATGAAAGTTTATTACAAATAATCCAATCATTAACTTTTATTAGTTCTTCATTAAATATTTTAAAAAGATCTTTCATATTTTTATTTGAGAAATGCGATTTAAAGTCTTTGAAAGTAAATATAAATCATTAATGTACAACAAGAATAATAGTGGTCCTAGGATGGATCCCTGGGGAACACCACAAATTATAACTTTGTTTCCTGTTTCATTTTCTTTATACACTATGTATTGTTTCCTGTTTGACAGGTAATTTTTAAACCAGAGTAGGTTATTGTTTAATACTCCATAGAGTTCTAGTTTTTCTATAAGTATGTCATGGTCAACTGTGTCAAATGCTTTTGACAGATCAATAAAAACTCCTAGTGTATAACAATCATTATTGAACCCATCGGATATATAATTTATTAAATCGATTACTGCATGATCCGTTGAATGTTTTTTTTTGAATCCAAATTGTTTATTATACAGTATTTTGTTTTTGGTTAAATATTTATTAAGCCTATCATACATAGTACGTTCTAACAATTTTGAAAAGCATGGTAAGACAGAAATAGGTCTATAATTTGACATAATTGTGTTATCGCCAGTTTTAAAAATAGGTGATATTTTAGCAATTTTTAATTTCTCCGGTACAATACCGGATTGTATTAAAAGGTTAAAAATATGAAACAATGATGGTTCTATGATATCGAAGATTTCTTTAACTACGTTCACGCTAATTTGATCAATGCCAGCGGATTTATTATTTTTCAGACTATTGAACGCATTACGCACCTCAGTTATATTTAAACTAACTTCTTTCATAGATATATTGGTTGGTTTTATATAGGATTTAAAATTTGTGGTGTTTTTTGGGATTTTATCTGCTAAATTTGGGCCAACTTCAAGGAAATGGTCGTTGAGCTTTTCAACGATGGTTTCTTTATTGCTGATCATTTCACCATCAATTATGAGTTTTTGTGGCAAATTATTGTTAGAACATCTTTTTTTACCAATTATCAGGTTAATCACATTCCAGGTTTTTTGAGTGTTTTTTTTTAGCATCTTAGCATAATAAATTCTTTTAGAGTGTTTCTTTGTTTTTTCAAATAAACTTTTATAATTTTTGTAATTTATTTCATTTGTAAATGATTTATGTTTTAGATATTTTTCATAAAGTTTTTGTTTTCTCTTAGATGATTTAAGTAAACTTTAGGTCATCCAAGGGCTTAAAAGTGATTTTAAATTTACAACTATTTTTTTTATTGGAAATGCCAAATCGTAATATTTACAAAACTGCGCCAAAAAAAGATCAAACGCTTTATTTGCCTCTTGTGATTGTAATATAAGGTCCCAATCAATTTTTTCTGATAAGAGATTTCGAAAGTGCAACAAGGAGTTTTCATTGATCTGTCGCATTTGGATTGTAGATTTTAAAGCAGAATAATTATCAGTTATATTATTTGTAATTAAGAATATTGGGAAATGATCTGTTATGTCAGTTTTGATTATACCAGATTCTAGGAGGCAATTATGAATATTATTAGTAAATATATTATCAAGTAATGTTGATGAAGTGTTAGTTATTCTGGTTGATTTGTTTATTGTTGGAATTATATCATGTTGAATTAAGGTATTTAAAAAATATTGAACATTTACATTTGAAGAATGATTTAACAAGTTTATATTGTAGTCACCAGTTAAGTAAACGTGTTTCTTTGTTATGTTGGTGTTGCTTAAAAAATTTTTTAAATAAGATTTAAATATTTTTAAATTTCCCACCTGGCTTTCTATAAATAGAATTAATGATAATATTTTTGGTTGCTTTATTTGTTATTTCGATGCACAACGACTCACAATCTGTATCATTAACATTGACGTCATTACGCAATATAAAGTTAATAGATTTGTGAATAAAGATACTTACACCGCCACCAACGTGGGTTTTACGAGGTTGGTGAATTGATACGTAGTTATTTAATTCGTAATTACAATTTTTTTCATTGCTTTTTAACCACGTTTCCGTGAGACTAATTATTTTAAAATCGTGGTTTAGATCATGCAATAATAGTTTTAGATTATCAAAATTTTTATTTATACTTCGAATGTTTAGATTTAAAATTAAAAAATTATTATTTATTTTTTTATTAAAAAATTGAGTAGATTCACGGACTGAATAGTATTCACTTACAATGTTTTTTTTATTGAAATAGTCATCAAAGCTGGTATTTTCCTTATTAAAATTAAATAAAAAGTTGTCATTCATTTCGAAAAGAAAAATAATAAAATAATTTCGTAATCACGAAAATAAGATATTAAAAAATTAAAATACTAGGATATTAAATTATTACTTTTCTTTGAAGCCCAATCGCGTATGATCAACTTATCATACGAGATGGTTGCAAACTTTCCTGCCGCTCGTTCGATTTTCATCTGTTCTCATAGATTCTTCCTAATTTGCACTGTCTCAGCGCAGAAATCTTCATTTATATAGATATTTTTACCTTTAAAATTAGTGGTCTTTTTAAGAATATCGATTTTATCTTTAAAGTCCAGAAGTTTTATTATTATTGTTTTTGGTTTAACTGAGTTTTTTTGGCCAGTTCTGTGTGCCCTTTCTATTTTAATGCCTTTTAGACCTAAATAATTTTCAAAAATTTTATTTACCTTCATTTCGCTGTCTTCCCAGCTTTCCCCATCGTTTTCTTTAACTCCGTCAATTCTCAGATTGTTCCGCCGTGATCGATCTTCCATTTCTCTTAGTTTGCCTCTAATTTTAATAAATGCTGATTCGTTACTTTGAATTGCGCTTGTTGTTATACACTTCTCTTGTGAATTAACGACAGACCTAATTTTTTCATCTATTAAATGTTCGTGAAAACTTAGACTCACTTTAATATCTTCAACCTCTTTTTTTATTGTTTTGATCTGTTTACAATTTTCTTTAATATTTGATTCAACAGTATCTAATCGCTCGTATAATATTTTTGTGCTACTACTTATAATGTTTAACACATTCTTTTCTTGTTGTTTTATCATGCTTTCAGTTTCCTTTTTAAACTCCTTAAACGTTTTTTTCATCATTTTCTCTATTTGATCGATTGTAACTGCCATAATAAATATATCGAGTATATATATATATATATATATATATATATATATATATATATATATATATATATATATATATATATATATATATATATATATATAATATATATATATATATATATATATATATATATATATATATATATATATATATATATAGATAATAATAATAATAATAATAATAAAATAATAATATTATATATTTTATAATAAAATAATATCTAATACGAAATAACTTTTTGGCTTTTGATGAAGATGAAAAAAAAGTTAGATAGGATTAGGTACAGATACATAAAGTACAGATAAGACCGTGTCACCTTTTTACATTATAAAATTCATATAAATTTGAACTTAATAATTTCTCATTTTACACAAATTATTTTGTTAATTACAAATTCAATATATTTTAAATGATAAAAAAAAACAATTTTTGAATTTATCTAAAGTCACGAGTTTCAAAACAGCAAAATCGTAAATCCATTGTCCATAGTTTAAGAAACTTATTTCTTGAAACAAAAAATATATTTCTTGAAACAAGAAATTTATTTCTTGAGACAAGAAATATATTTCTTATTTTAAGAAATAAATTGCGGGGGCAAATTTTGCGGCATGGAAAAATCGTAAATTCATTATCTTTGGTTAAGAAATTTATTTCTTAAAACACGAAATATATTTTTTGTTTTGAGAAATAAATTGTAGATGGAAAATTTATTTCTTAAAACAAGAAATATATTTCTTGTTTTAGTGTTTCCTTATAATAAATGCAGTTTTTCTGTGAAAAAATTTAAAATTGTTTTAATAAGCTAAATTACAGACAAGTAATTAAAAAAAAGTTAACTGCAGATTGTACTTAAAATTATACGTGAGGTACCTCAATACATGAATATGAGTGGAGTATCTCGAATATGTGAGGTACTCCAATACATGAATATGCATTCATATTATAGAATAAATGTAAAAGTTGCTACTATATGTATAGATTGATACTAAACTATTCAAATATTTTATCATCAACTTAATTTTATTAGCGTATGATAGCTCAACTCGGTTGTATACCTGGGAATGAACGACTGACTGTTATGGATTCTTCAAATGCAAGTTTTTAAAACGCAGCAAAATATTATCTATCTACTTTAAATGTTAAACCAAATATTTAGTTTTTTAGTCTAATTTTTTTTTTTTCAAAAAGTCTTTGATTGCAGCTGGTAAATTATCATATAAGTTATAAAAGTAATACTTTTAATCATTAGCAAACAATTAAACTTTAAGACTATTTGAAAGATCATTTAAATAAGTTGGACAAAAAAAAAAAAAAGAAGCAAAAAAGGAAACCTTGCACTATATCTAGTTTTTATTAACTTGTATTTGCTGTTTCTATTAGTAGAACACACTTCTGTTATTGAGGTACACATTTCTGCTGTTAAAATAGTTTTTAAACAGTTTAAGCTTTGATGTTTAACGCCATATTTTTTCGTTAAACTTTATGATCAACAATGTTGAACGAATTTGATAAGTTAATAGAGATTTTTGAAGTAATTTTTTTTTTGCTAAATGGATTATTAATCCTATTTGTGAAATCAAAGGTTGCATACTATATTCAGTGGCGATTATAAGGGGTGTTTTTGGGTGTGTGAGACCCCATCAAATAAGGCTATTTTCAACTTATACTTATTTTTTAAAAGCATTTGCCATTTGTGAAGTTTTCGCCCCCTCCCCTCAATTTATTCCTAGAATCGCCCCTGGCTATATTAAGTGCTGTTTTTAGAAACCATATTGGCCTTTATTTATAACTTTGTTTGTATGTTATAATATACATACTCTATTGTAGACTTTTCTTTCAAGAAGTTTTAAAAATACAAGAATGATTGAGTTTTGTCTATAATTTTTTGAAAAGATAGACTTCTTCTAATTTATATATTAGTAAGCTTTTGCTTTCTTTTAAAAAAGTGTATACAACTCATTCGGGAAATCAGAAAAGTGCATTTAAATCGCTATATTTTTTCTTTTCTAATTGTCCATTTTTCTTGTGCAAGTAACTCCTTTTAGTGAACACACTATGACAAAAACATTTTGAAGATAATTTGCAGTTCAAATTTGATAAAAACTTAAACACAGGGCTTTTTCGGTCGTTAAATATAAATTTGATATTAAATTTTTTACAAAATTTTAAACATTTAATTTAAATTTAAAAATATCCAAATGTTATTAATTTAATAAAACAGTTTTTAAATTGATATAAAAGTATTGCCAGTTCTTGTGGTTCTTTTTGACATATTAAAAAAAACCTATAATGCGTTGCTCAATAATTATAAAGTGCTTTTCGTTGTTAGTTTTTGACTTTCGTAACCCAGTAAACATATTTTTTTTTTTTTTTTTTTATTATTTCAGTTTACAAAGTCAGTCGTTACACAATAAAATAAACTATTAAAATAATTTTACAAATATATAAATATAGCAGACTAACAATATAAACTAGGTTTCCGAAAGAAGATCACAAGGTTCTTGTCATCGGGACCTTATAAAATATAATAAAATATATAGTTTTTTACATCTTTTTTAATATTTTTTTATTTACAATAATTGTGAAGTGCAAGGTATTATGAAGAATATATATATATATTAATTTTTTACACGAGTTAAACTGTAAATAATATAAACTAGCAAAATATTGTAAACAATAAAATACAAAACGAGAGAAAAAATAAAAAAAAAAGTTCACAAGTTAAGATAAAATAACAAGAAATTAAATTTTTTTCAAGTGATTAGTAATATTGTAAAATGTTATCTTGAGAAAGAATAAAATTTTTTGCTTTGTTTTTAAAAAGATGAAGAGAATTAGTTAGATCAAACTCAAAATTTGGCAAAACAAGTTTATTCCACAGGTGTGGCGCACGATAGGCAAGACAGAATGGATTAAAATTTGTGTGACAAAAACGTTTTTTTAAAAATTTTATATTTCTAAGTTCGTATTTGTTGGTTGGTTTTAAATTGAAGAGATTTTTAAAGACTGGAGGATTGTTTTTCCACATATAAACAAAACATAAAATTTTCAAGACGTTGAGTTCATATATATTTAAAATTCTCATTTCAATAAAGTAAGGTTTACAATGAGAAAAACGAGCAACAAAGTTAATTATGCGAATTGCCTGTTTCTGACAGCGATAAAGAGGTTGTAGTTTACTTTTTTCAGTACTTCCCCAGGCAATATTTGCATAGTTTAAGTAAGAATGAATAAATGAGAAATAGAGTTGTCTTAAATTTATCTTATTGAGATAATTTCGAGCTTTGTATAAAACTCCAATGTTTTTAGAGACTTTAGAGCATAAATAATTAATGTATTGATTCCAAGTATTGTTCTCATCGAGATAAACACCTAGAAATTTGGTGACGGGATCTCTTTTAATTTCAATATTGTCAATAAAGATTTGAGGCAAGTTTGAGGGTAAGGAATTTTTTTTCTTAAGCGAATGAAAAAGAGTCCATTTTCGGTGTTTAGCGTTAGTTAATTAGATTTGAACCAGTGGGATAAATGTTCAAGTTCTTTATTTGGTGTAGCAAATAGTTCGTTAATATCACTCTTAGAGACAAATAAATTAGTATCATCTGCGAACATTATGCTCATCAGATTAGTTGCTTTATTTAGATCGTTTATATAGATTAAAAAAAGGAATGGTCCAAGGATTGAACCTTGTGGAATCCCGCATGTTATATTTAGACAATTGTTTTGATAGCTGTCATTACCAATAACAAATTGTTTTCTATTCGATAAGTAACTTTTGAACCACCTTAACACTTGTTTATTTCTTCCATAGTGTTTCAGCTTTTCAAGTAAAATGTGATGGTTGACCGTATCGAAGGCTTTCGATAGGTCAATAAAAATACCTAAAGTATATTTTAATTGTTCAAAAGATTTTGAGATTTCATTTTTGAGATTTTATTTCTTTTTATTCACAAAGAGACTTTTTGCCATTTAACTCATTAACCGTCTAGCTAAATATTTTAAAAATGAATTAGATTTAAGTTTCGATACTCGGTTTGCTTTTTTTGCAAGCACAGTTGTTTACGAGAAAACAAATTTATTTTGACATTTGTTCTCACTAGTATATAAAAAAAAGCTAAGCAGGTAGCGTCATTATCTATCTCCAAAATCTTGGAATTAGGAGAAAGGCGCCTATGATGGCATACTTAACTTTGAAGCTTCATTATTCAGTATCCTGAAAACCAATAATAAAAGTTTTGATATGGATACATTCCTTGTTACATCTAGAACAATAATTACCTTGGGAGTTTTCATCAGTTTTTTTTTTTTTTATATGTTATTCTTATTGTAAAAAAAAGCACAAGTATGCCATCATAGGCAACCACTGCTCCTATGATGGCATAGGGGAGGATGGGGCTAGTTAGGATCGAGGGTAACTTAATGATTTCATTTAACCTTAGATTCTTCCCTCAGAAAAGACAGAAATTACTCGAAACCATCCTAATTTACCATTTCATGCTACACACCAGCATTGTAAAATTTTGCGCATACGCATAGGATATATTGCGTTTTACGTATTTTTTTGACCAAAACTTAAAAATAAGTTTTTCTTATAAAAAAAAAGGCTTTCCCAACTCGTCAATATTTCAACACCCCCAACTCGTCAGTATGCCATCATGGGTAAAAGTCATCATTTTCATTAAAACAAGCTGTGTCTGCTTTGTTCAAAAGATAAAATTAAAGTAACTATTCCACTAAATGCACAAAACTTGAATATAAAATGCATGAAAATTTCATTTCTGTACAGTTAATAGTAAAATCACAATCTTAAATATATGAAGGAAATAAAACTGCAACAGCACATCGCAAAATCGATTTTTGTTGATTATAAAAACAATATTTGCGCACAAGGGACGTTTTTTCACTAAAACTGATGTAAAGTCAGTATAGTCATGTAGGTCTAATCATTTTTTTTACCAAAACCAATTTTAATGGAAATATGACCGGTATGCCATCATAGGCGCTATGCCATCATAGGCGCCTTTCCCCTATCTATGTCATTTCGTTTTCAAATTTACGTCAAAAAACTCCTTTCTGGTTTCTTGGTGTCGAAAGTAATTTTTGATTTTAATTTGAACTTGCACATCACAAGACTTTGTAAAAATAAAATAGCAAATTTATTTTTAATAAGGCGTCAATGCGATTTGCATCTAAACATGTGACGTATTAAATTAAATTATTCAAATTATTTTTAGATTTAAGTTATCTTTTTTTAATAAAATAACAAAAATAAATAAAGACTTTTTATTTATTACAAATGTGTATTTACAATAAACTTTGTTAAAAAAAAGTTGATTTTCTTTTAAATTTAAAACACTTTTATTAATCATCAGTTGTCGTCATTCTACAAATCTTGAATTAACTTCTAACCTATTTCCTAGCAGTTTATTTCTATGAAATTTCAAATAAATCTGGAATAAAATCGTTATATTTCTAAGTTATAGCACTATAACTAAAAAATTTTAATGTTTTGTTTTACAACAGTATTTATTACCATTGGCGTGTTTAACAACAGTATTGTGTTTGTCAACAGTGGCGTGTTTCACAACAGTGGCGTATTAAAACAGATATTTTTTACTATGACTAAACTACTCAGATATTTTTTACTATGACTAAAATTCTACAGCAAAACAAGGCAAAAAAATCTATTAAATAAAATAATTAATATTTATTTAAAAATATGAATACATGCTATACGCAATAAGTTAGCAACTAATAGTGATAACATAAAATGCTTACAGAAGCTTAGGATGAGACCGTAATAAAAGTATAAGACTGATTGACTGAAGATCTTTGTTTACAAAAAAAGTCTATTTTGATTATAAACTGAGGCTGCTTACATTGGCTTCTAACACTAATCTCTAAATAGGGTCACCAACAGCTAGATTCAAAAAAAAGAAGAGAACTACTGAGTTCTTAATACTTACCTGATTTATTTCTTAAAGAGTTTGAAAACGCTATTGATACGTTAAAATCTAACAATAGGCTCTGATAATGTCAAAAGCATCATTATCATTAGTTAATTTGATACTAAAAGACACCTGTTCAACTTTACTTCTTTCTGTCTTTAATGTATTTAAAAAATCCTTTAAAGCGTGTAAAAAAAAGCACCCGGAGCTGGTAAAGTTTTTAAATTATTCAAAAAGTTACTCAAAGTTGCTAAAATTACTAATACCACATTTATGCTGAAAATAAAACAAGTTTTAACAATGCTATTTTTAACACATTTTATACTTTTTCGTTTACATCAATTTAGAACTGGTTTTAATTTCACGCAGAAAGTAGGCCGTGGCGCAGTGGTAAGAGCGCTTGCTTTAGAAGCAAGAAATTCATGGTTCGAAGAGAGCTCATGGCATATTTCACACCATCAGCAAGGAAAGAGGCGTAAACTTCCTAGTTAAATGCTCTTCCGCGGATCTTTCTTGGGGCACCTAAAACAAATTTCAAAAAAAAAAAGAAAAAAGAAGGAAAGCGCAAAAGCTATTTAAAGAAAACAACAACGCAATGTTGTTTTATAAGACGCAGTTTATATAAGTGCGGTTTTGGTGTGAATGGGTTATAAGATACTTCGATGTAAAAATTGGTATGATAGATGAATCATTCAGATCCTGGTTCATTCAGATCCTGTTTATGAACTCTTCCAGAGTTCATGTCATCTTTTTAGAACAAACCTTTACTTGAAGAAATTTGGGAATGAAAGCATTTATAAACTGTGAATAAGTTTGCAACAGTTCTCTTGATTTTTTTCAAGACACCGCAGTCTCCTCCGATGCAATTGTAATGATTGCTATATAAAAATTTCCTATGGACAATTATTTAAGTTTTGTAAACTTCTATTTTCACAACCATCAACTAAGGGTTTAATCTATAATAGCCACAGATACCCTGGAAAAAGTGGCACTTGCAACTACTTAAAAGGAAGTATGGCGAAGAAGGTTTAAAAAAAGACAATCAAGACAAAAAAGACAACAAGAAGAAGATTCTGCAGATAAAAACCTTTAAAAAAGCAATTCTTCCAAAAAAAATCGTCAGATAAATCAATATACCTTCAAATTTCAACCTATGAGAATATATATAAATTTGATGACAAAAGATTCAATGACAGCAATACTGATAATACGATACTTTTAATATGCCATTTGACGTAAGAAATAGAATTGCAAAGGTCTATGGACGCGAAAAACGATCAGGTCGTAACTATGTAATAAAGGTTGTTGTAAAAGCTGAAGATGGTTAAGAAAAGAAGTTTTACAAAAAGCAAATTCCTTTCTATAGATTTATAAGAACGAATGAAAAATCTGCATTCGTCGCCGATACCAATGCAGTGCTTGCATTGCAAGTTTCTACGTAGGAAAAAAGGTCTAGTTTTAAAAACACGATCTATTTTAAATTTTATTTGGATGAGTACCAATTGCAATAATTTAAAAATGAAAAATAAATCATCATTATAAAAATTTATATTTATTTATTCGATGTTCTTAACAATTATATAAACACTTTATTAGCATTTAATAAAAAGTTATTTAACGTTGAAAATCAAGAATTATAAAGAAATATAAAAGATTCATTAATCATAGTTTGACAAAAAGTGTTACTTTAAAAAAAAATGATACTTTTAAAAGCTAATGATTTAAATAAACCCAATCCGAGTAAAACTGTCCGAAATTTTATAAAAACAATATTAGCAAAGTATTTAAATATTAACGCTATTTATAATAGCTTCTATATAAATTTAGTTACACAACAATAAAAGCATCTACTTGTTTTAAGAAAGATAAAAATTAATATCAATTTTTTTTTTTTTTTTATATATATTTAATTTTTTTTTTAACGTCATTTATTGCAAAGATGGGTATTTCTCATAACACTCAAAGTTTCCTCTTTTTCAATTCGGAAAAAGTTAAACTTTATTTCGCTTCTTAGTAATTTTTACAAAACAAAATTCAATTGTTATGTTTCGTATCGGTTTTTAAAAAACAAAATAAAGCTTGCTTCTTTTCATACAGTTTTATCAAAACTATTTCTTTTAAACGTTTTGTCTTGTTTCATGCCGCTTTAAGACGCAGGTGCTTAATGGTTGCGCTAAGAATTTCTCTGTGCATGACTGAGACGAATTTTGTGAGACGAATTAATTCCTCTTTGATTCGTCTCACATTGCTTGATTGCTTTTTAGATTTTTTAAATTGTTCTTTACAGAATGGTTTCCAATAAGTGTCAAAAAGATGCGGAAATAGGTTTTGTCCCAAAGCCACAAACTTTGTTTTAAATTTTTGCTATACAGCAAACGTTAAATTATGCAAGTTTATGCCAAAAAATCTCAGTAATTGAGCTTTTTGAGTTTTTGCGCTAATTCTATACGGCGTTACGTCTATTGGCGGAGCGACTTGAATAAATATATTTAAAAAACAAAATGAAAACAAAAGAAAAAGTTTATTCATTTTTTAAGCAAAACAAATTTATCAAACTGTTTTTATATTTACTTTTTAGATGTTTGTGAGTCATTGGTGACTCGTATGTGTAGTGACAACCTTTACAGATGGTTTTTACCTCAAAGTTTTTTTAGTTTGCAACATTTTACAGGTAGCGAATAGTTAAAAAAGAACGCAAAACGATAAAAACTTTGTTTGAGAAATATTTTGTTTAATTTTAGATTTCAAGTTCAAATTTTAATTTAGTATTTAAATAAAATAATCGTATCTTTAATGATTTAGTGATGTTAAAACACGTGCGTCGAGGCGACTTAAATAATTAACGGTTAAACAATACTGTTTATAGAAAGTCTAAGACAGCTGAATGAAAGTGTTCAAATAAGTCTAAGAATGCGAGTTTAATGTTTATATACTGATATATAAAGAAACTTGTATGGCAACCGTCGTTTAGCCGTAGATTAGGAAATCATGAAGTTTAAACATACATCGTCTGTAAGGAATTACTTATTTTTAAAAATTTCATCAGATAAAAGATAGAGTTTTTAAAAGTAGGAAAAAAAAGCTCAAAAGTTTACAATACTTACTGTCATTGAACTTTAAAAACTAAGAGGATTGTTGAAATTGCCAACAAAACATTTTTCTGACTGGTTCTAATAATTTCAAAATATAAAAAAATATTACAAAGAAATAGCAATTCAACAGATTATATATATGTATATATATATATATATATACATATATGTATATATTCCATAATATATATGTATATAATATATGTATATATATATATATATATATATATATATATATATATATATATATATATATATATATATATATATATATATATATATATATATATATATATATATATATATACTGTTATGAAATTATTACCAGTTATAATATATATGATAGAATTAAACAGAGTAGGTCAATTTATGAATATTATCATCAGTAATATACAAAATTTATATTATATATATATATATATATATATATATATATATATATATATATATATATATATATATATATATATATATATATATATATATATATATATATATTAAGAAATATTCTGTTGGTGTAATATTCATTTAAATACATTAACTTCTAAGTAAGGGAATATTTCTTGTCTAAAGTACATCTTAAATATCTGCTTACCTGAAGAAATTTTATAAGCAGTAAAGAATTTCAAGTACAAAAAAATTAAAATTAGAGCTTAGAACCTGTCTCATGTCTGATCTATTGTTTGTTTATGTTTATTGTTTAACAGTATTTTATGTACTTATCATTTTATGTAATTTTTGGCAACATATTAAGTAAATAGTGAAATAAAAATTTATAGTTTTTTAGTTTATGGAAGACTGTTAGAAGAATAACAGTTTAAATTTTTTTATTTTATTTTTGTTTAATGCTTTATGAATTGTTATGTAATAATGTTTATATTGCAAATTATAAAATACATAATTCATCATAGTTGGTATTGCTTTTATTAGTTTTTATAAAAAAAAATGTTTTTGTTGCTATGATTTATAGGATTTCAAAATGTCTTCTTCATACATTAATAAAAAACAATTATGAAATTTTAATTTTTAAATAATAATTTTGATAATTAAATTATAAGGATGCATGAAGTAAATTTGAAAGAGTTTATATATATTTATATAAATACACACAACCATGCAAATAATTTTAATGTATTTTATAAAATAGAGTGCTAAATCTTCTTAAATAACAATAATAAATTTGTAAAAAAAAAAAAAAATTGTTAGAAAAAAATATTCTTTTATATATATTTATATTACTATTCTACATTTTAGGTTATTTTTGCATATTTTATTTTGATCACATTCTGAAACAAATAATGAAAGAATAAGGAACTACAAAAAAAAAGGTATTTATTGATTTTATCACACATATATACTTTTTTTTATGCATATAATTACTCTTCTAACCTTAAATAAAATGACCCTAATTTTGAATATATATATATATATATATATATATATATATATATATATATATATATAAATATATATATATATATATATATATATATGTATAAATATATTTAATATAAAAAATATATATATATATATATATATATATATATATATATATATATATATATATATATATATATATATATATATATATATATGTTTATTTATTAATAATTCCTTCAGTTTTGTATAAATTTACAATAAAAAGGTAAATTTAACTTGAAAACTGAAAGGGGATAATACCAAATGAAATGTGTCTTCCTTATTTCCTAATTTTTACAGTCGATATATTGTCTTGAAAAATTGAAACAAAATTTTACAATTGACATTCAGCACAATCAATGCTGTGACATTTTAAAGTCATATTAAGAGAACAAAGGTTTTTTTTGTTTGGTTTTTGAATTTGTTTGTGCTTAAA
>NC_088925.1:43170000-43292500 GCF_038396675.1 Hydra vulgaris
GCAGGCTGAGAAATGTAAGTCAATTAGGGTTAGAAAAGACTTTCCTATTTTTGTTTTGATATTCAAGCTGAGTGGAGGGTTGTACCAAATGATATTACATTTACTGCTTTTTTTTTTTGTTGACTTTGATCTGGAATTAATTGTGGTTAGTAGATAAGCTTTGTCTTGTATCCCGATTTTTTTAAAGCTTCTTCATATGGTGGAGTAGTCTTTTTAAAGGCAATTTCAGTTATTGACATGGAAGATAATCTTTGTTCAATATTGTGAGGGATTCTTTTTATTATGCTTGGAGAGTGGTTAGAATAATAGTGGATGTACCTTAATTATATCGTTATTAAGATTTAACTTAAGATCGAGTATTCTTGCTGTATTTAAGAACAAAAACATTCAACAAATGGATAAAATCAAAAAGCATTTAACAGATTATCAAAAGAAACAACCTTCAAATCACCATTTAATCTAATATAAAAGTTGTTAGCTACCTCAATATTTTGTTAAATCTAAATAACAATATATATATATATATATATATATATATATATAAATAACAATATATATATATATATATATATATGTATATATATATATATATATATATATATATATATATATACATATATATATATATATATATATATATATATATATATATATATATATATATATATATATATATATATATATATATATATATATATATATATATATTGATTTCATACTGAAATAAAAATCTGCCTCAACTTCATTATATATTTTGTATGGAAGTTTGAGTTTGGGAAGGCAATATCTAACTACAAATAGTATTACAGCAAACAAAAATATTTATTTATAATTTCCCTTTTTTTTATTTTTATCTAAAAAAGTAAGTTATAAATTTGGCATTTAAAAATTAAATGTTTTATTAAATGTATTAAATTAAATATATTAGTACCATGTAGGCCTAAATTTGTAACACAAGTGCATTACAGACTTAATTATGAGTGTATTTACATTTTAATATTTGGTATATCAAAGTCCGTTTTTGAAGATTTAGTTAATTTATTTTTAACTACATTCTTAAAATATGTTTCAAATAATAGATAAAATTCATTAAAGGACAATATTTAAGTTTATTAAATTAAATAGCCAACTTGGCACATATAAGGAAAATGATGTTTATTGAAAATATTGAACATAAAGAAACAATTGAACATAAAGAAACGAAATGAATCAACTTGTTAAAAAGTTCTTGAATTTTACATTAGACAAGGAAATTAAATTCTAGATAAATTGGTTATTAATTAATTGAAAGTATTTTTGAAAATATAATATGATGCTCTTGTTCTTGAATTTTACATTAGACAACCAAAAGTCTAGTTATAATTAATTCAGAACATTTAATAAAAAAAAATTTATAATTTTAAAAATTTCTAAGCATTAGTTTTGACAATCTGTTGAACATTTTGAGTGTTCAGAATGTTCATTATAAACTATATAAATAAAAAAATGAGTTTTATAAACTATTTGAAAAAACTAAGAATTGAGGTGACAACTAAAAATTATTGAGGAAGTAAGAATGAGAGATTCTTTATTGATAGCCAACTTGGCTATCAATAAAGAATCACTGAAAAACATGAAAAGTAGTATAAGAATAAATAGAAAGTAATGCAATTTAATAAATCAAAGATTACAAGAAAAATTATATGAAAAATAAATAATCTCATAAACAGTCTTTAAACTAATTACCCTCATAGATAAGTGCAAAAACACACTCAATATGATGCATAAAAAGCATCCATTAAAACTGGTGTAAAACAAGTCCTACTAAACTGGTGCCAAATTATTGTTTTATTTATTAATGTTCAATAAACATGAATAATGAAATAGTAATTTATGTCAAAAGAATATCAAGTTTAAACAGATAAATGAGGTCATTTATAAAAAATTTATTTAAAAAGAAGAATTTTTAATGCAGTAATAATATTTAGTAAAAATAAATAAAAATCTTATTCTGCATCATGAATGAAAGAAAAAATTCATTATCAATGTGTAGTTGAATAAATCCTTATTTTTTATGCACACAAAAATAATATGCAGCTGTGTTTTTTTTTGTTTGGCTTTTTATTTTGCTTGGTTGGATAAAAACATTTGTATTAATTGTAATTGTTTTAATGCACCATTCTGTTTCATTGTACTTACAAAAGCTTTGTTTGCTTTCCTGACCATTTTGTGAGATTTGTTAAACTTCATTGTTGCTTAACTTGTTTAGATTAAAGCATGGTTTTAAAACTCAGTCTTTACAATATACAACTGCTATATTTACACATTGCAGTATTGGAATCTGTTTAATTTCTTTCTTTCTTTTTATTTTTATCATCAAAGGTAAAAACTTTTTATGAATATGAATTGCAAAAATAATTTACTTTTTTAAGAAAAACTTTTAAGAAATAATCTTATTAAAATTTTATGTACATATATACACGTATATATCTATATGTTTATATATAGAGAGAGAGTTTTAGCCATCCCAATTACACAGCATTTACCACATAATTCCTAATGGATTTAAAACTCCCAAAATTCAATGACCTTTTATTTATTTATTTTTAGAATTAATAGGACAATATCAATAAAAATTCCCAATATTTTGTAAAACATTAACAATAAATATTCTCGATTTGGCAAGTAATAAACAATATATTCCTCGCGAACAGCCGTCTATAGGTGTGTGTGTATATATATATATATATATATATATATATATATATATATATATATATATATATATATATATATATATATATATATATATATATATACATACATTTATATATCTTAATTTATATTCACTATGCTGATCTATAAATAATTAATTCAATAAATAGTTAAATGCCTATAAAATAATATGAAAAGGATGGTGAGGACAATAGTAGAGAGAGAGAGAGAGAGAGAGAGAGAGAGAGAGAGAGAGAGAGAGAGAGAGAGAGAGAGAGAGAGAGAGAGAGAGAGAGAGAGGAAGAGGTGTTGTAACTTTCTCTATCTTTTTTTTTTCTTTATTTTTTATTTTCACTTAATTTTTTAAGTTTTTTTATTTTATTTTTTCTTTTCTATATGGAAGTTTGAAAAAGAAATCTACCCTATTGTAAATTTCAATATTAATTACCGATCATTATCATCATCACTGTTTTAGCATCCTTGTTTCCTTGCTTGCACAGTTTCATCCATTATCCGAAATGATAAATTTTTTTTTTTGATAGCATAGTAGTAAGTATTCCTGTCTGCTATGGGAGACTAAAGTTCAATTTTATGCCAGGAAGAAGTATATTTGGTTAGACTTCAGATGTAATGTTTAAAATTTAAATATTGCTCAAATTGCAAAAGCATCATCGAGGATAAAAATGGAAACATAACCTCATCAAAATGTTAATTCCATAACAGACCTCTTTGGTAAGACCATTTGGTCTTCTTAGAGTTTCTTAATAAAAAAATAGAATAAAAATTGTTATGAATTATCTTAAATCATGTTTATTAATTTTTATAAATCTAATATTTTAAGATTCAAATAAATTTTAACATTATAAAATTATTAAAATAATATAGTAATAAAAAGTTTTAAATTTAATAATTAAATTTAAACCTTAAAATTGTTAAAATGAATTGTTCATTTTTGTACTTTAGATAAATTAAATTTAATATTAAATGTTTTAAAAATTTAACAATTAAATATTAAAGACAATTAAAAGATGAGCCAAAGATTTTCTTCTCGTTTAAAAATCAAGGTCATCAGTGAGTTTCCAGGTAATAATTTTACTGTTATAAATTATATTAACTGTTATGAATTATATTAACTGTTATAAATTATATTAACTGTTATAAATTATATTAACTGTTATAAATTATATTAACTGTTATAAATTATATTAACTGTTATAAATTATATTAACTGTTATAAATTATATTAACTGTTATAAGTTATATTAACTATTATAAATTATATTAACTGTTATAAATCATATTAAATTTAAATCTGCGTGTTTTTATGTATACATTATACATATACTAATTTACACTAATGTTTTTTCATTTTTAATGATAGTCCCTATAACCACTTGTTTTATATACTACAACGGTTTTAAAAGATTTTACATAGACCTGTCAATTTCTGGCAAATTTTAGGGTTTTTTTCCCTATATTTTCTACCCCCTCACCTTTTTTTTTATGATAAAAAAACTTTAAGGTTTTACTAGACTAAATTTTAGAAAATTCTTTAAATTATTAAAAAGTTCTTATTTAACACCCTTTGTTTTTGTTTTATCAAAATTCAGTTAATTTTATTTCTGCTTTTTTTATTACAACAAAAAAACAATGAAATACCAAATTTTCCTATTCTAACAGATAAAGATTGTCCAATACCAACTTCTACTGCATCAAATGTATACCAACAATTATTAAAAATAGATCCCTACAAGAGTATTGGTGTAGATAATTTGCATGGATATGTATTAAAACAATGCGCATCCAGTTTTTCAAAACCGTTAAGTATTCTGTTTAATATATTGTTTAATAATTCTAAGCTGTATGTAAGAAAATGTAACCCCGTTATTTAAGAAGGGTAGTAAAATGATTGCCGAAAATTATAGACCTGTATCTTTATTCTCTATTGTATGTAAGGTCATGGAATCCATTATAAAGGACTGCTTACTTAACTTTTTAGATAGTGAAAAGTTATTGAATCAGAATCAATATGGTTTTTTGAAACATAAACATGTGTCACCAATTTAGTAGAATCTATGGACTTGATAACATATTATCTATCCCAAAAATCGTCTGTGGATTTTTTTAGATTTCGCTAAGGCCTTCGACTCAGATTACCACATCAGAGATTATTGTTAAAATTATTAGCTTATGGTATAAAAGGCAAATTATTGAAGTGGATTGCAGATTTTTATATTCACGTAAACAACGAGTTCTTATGGGTGATTTTATATCAATTTGAGTGATGGTCTTGAGCGGTGTTCCACAAGGTTCCGTGCTCGGACCAGTTTTATTTATCATTTTTATTAACAATTTGAATGAAATCATCTCAAATAATTCAAAATTTTATGCTGATGATTCAAAGATAATAGCTGAAGTAAATCATTTGACCCGATGTTTATCATTACAAGACGATAATAATAATGTTTTAAAGTGGTGTAAAGACTGGTTAATCAACTTAAATGTCAACAAATGTAAAGTTATGCACATTGGCAAACAGAATTTAACGTACAATTATAGTGTAAATAAAGTAGATGGCACATAACTAGTCTTAGAATCGTCAAATGAAGAAAGAGATTTAGGAATCACAATAAGATCAGATTTGAAATGGAAAATGCAAGTGTTAAACGCATGTAATAAAGCAAATGCCATAATTGGTCTGATAAAAAGAACATTTAGCACAACAAATGCACAAATGATAGAAATTTTGCATAAATCATATATATGACCACATTTAGAATATGCAAGTGTAATATGGTGTCCCTATCTGACAGGAGATATAGAAAGGCTTGAAAGAATTCAATGCAAAGTAACAAAAATCCCTTCAAAATTAAATAATTTATCATACGAAGAACGCCTTAGATATTTGAATTTAACCAGTTTGGATGTAAGACGAGAGCGTGGAGACTTAATCCAAATCTATAAAATTGTTTATGGATATGAGAAAATTCAATGGTCAAATTTTACGTTTCCAGTTATTGATAAACCTGGGATTCATACACGTAGGCGAGGGCATAAATTGAATATTGAACTAATAAAAAAATTGTCCAGCAAGATTTAATTTTTTTACAGAGCTGCAAATTGTGGAATACCTTAAAAATTGAAGATACTAATGCAATATCATTAAACTCATTTAAAGCTATTTTATCGTTCAGGTATGATTACTAATGTTTACATTCACAATGGTATTGTAGCCAGCAATGCTAACAATTAAATGCTTGATTGGTGTTTTGTGGTTGTCCTACAAAAGAAATGGCTTTGTTTGTATGGTTATGTTTATTATCTCTGTTTCAGCATTGAAATTTTATTAGTATTATTTTTGTTTAAGAATAAATGTAAGAAAAAAATCAGTTTTTTTTACAATCTAAAAAAATTTATTGATGTCTGTTCACGTCTTTACTGATTTCTTATTTATGCAAAAGTATGTTTTATAATTATGCAAAAGTATGCATTATTTATGTAAAAGTATGTTTTATATTTATGCAAAGATCTTTCCTAGCTTTGACTTAGTGATCTTACTTGTAATCTGTAATATGCCATAAGAAAACTCAGTTTTCTGGAACTTTGTTTTATAATAACAAAGCCTTTGTTGTTTGTGGTTGCTCCACATTGTATTAGCGAATTGCTCCATTTTGGTTGTTGTACTGCTTATAATCATTTTTGACTTCTAAGTAATGAAAACAAGCATGTGTTTTAAAGATATAAAATTTAGAAGCATGTCAACCAATAATGGGCTTAGTCAACAAGCCTAAAAGCTAGCCTAGATCATCCTAAAGTTGTTCAACAATTTGGTTCTATATGTATGGTTCTATTTTTGTTTTGACTGGGTAATTTATTGCTGACGCAAAAACAACAATAGTTATTTACAGTTTCTAGATAATCAAATTTTCCTACTAATTTTCATGTTGTTAACATCTATATATTTTTCCTTTTATATCACTAGCATCAATATTTTAAATCAAATATTCTATATCACTAACATTATACATTTTTTTTATATTGTCATCTAGTTTTTTCATATATTTAGCATCTCCAACTAAAGCGTTTATTTAGTGATTTTTATTTCATATTAAAAAAGTAATGCAATTTAATAATTACATATGAAAAAATGTATATGTGCAATTCTATACACACATTTTTATTCTATGCACACATTTTTATTTTTTGTACACACATTTTATCTCTTTTGTTTATATACAAATGAAATATCTGGGGAGAAATTTATTTGGACAATTAAACAAAAAACTCTTTCACACTAATTTATCAACCTTTATTGTTTTTTGAAATAAATTTAAAACAAAAATTTTTTTAGGCTAATGTACACTTAATTAACACTTTTTTTAAGAATTATTTCTTCTAATTACAAATGGTTTTTAACTAATTTTTATTATTATCACTTTATTATCTTTTCACTTCTCACTAAATAGTTCAAACATTTTTATGAAAATATATGCAACAAAATAAATGTAATTTATGGCTAATTATGTAATGATGACTTAACAGAATGTTAACTACTGTGCCATGCAAACCATAAATATAAATAATTTATTGACTCAATTAGCCAATTTATAAAGAATAGTTGTTGAACATTAGTTTAACTTTAGCTAATTTTTTTCTTTATTAATTCAGCCATAGTAAATTACAAAATAAATTTATTTATAAAAATTACAAACTAAATTTAGTTACTAACTAGTTATTAGAGTGTCATCTAAGCGTTAGTGATGTACCTATTAATCTGCATTGGTAGCGGTATTGGCCTTAATGGTAGTGATTTTGGCGATTAATCAGCCTTTAATTATTCGTTTATTAATATTCTAACCGATTGCTTTTAAAAAAAATTCTGCATTATGAAAACAGTTATACTAAATAAACCAATCTCTTCTTATATATAATATAGGTGTACCTTTTATTTTTGAGACAAAATTATACAATTTAATATATATTTTTAATAGCAAATTTACTTCTAAAAAACTGCTATCAATATTGTGTAAGTTGACAGTTGGTAGTTGACAGGAAACAAAGAAGAATGTTAAATAACAAGAAAACCGTTGAAAGAAGGTGTTTAAAACTGTAAGGTTGGGCTTATAAAGTATTGTGTTTGTGGTAAAAAAACTAGGTTTATAAAAGTTTATTGAGCATGGTGAAACAGTTACATTAAAAGGATGTGACTTTGGTAAATGATGAATCATGCGAGATTGAGTTTAGGTAGAACAAGAGTTTTGTGTTCAAACAAATTGAGTTTTTTGAATTGAACAAATTGAGTTGTTTGATGTGTAAGAGATGTACAACACTTAAAAAGTGATCATGGTAGTAGTTGTAGAAAATAGAAAAATATTCAACCTGTTGACAAATGCGTCAGAAGCATAAGCTTAGGAGCTAGAGCAGGTCCAACTACATTTACATGTGTTTTTGGATTATGTCTAAAAGAGAATGAGCATAATTAGAAGGACCAGCCCAAATATGAAAATTGTTCTTCATACAAGGATAAATAATAGATTTATAGAGCTATAGAATGGAATGAGTAGTAAGAAAACAGAGCACCATGCTGTCTTGGAAGAGAGATTGCATTCAAGATCGGCTGCTTTTCTGCTTTTACTAAAATAAATGACTGTCTCATCTAGCAAATAGAGCCAATTTAGGGGTAAGATAATTGGCAAGATCATTTATATAGATGAGAAACAACACAGGAGTGATGATGATCCAGCATTCATCATCCAAGACTAGAAACACAGGTTTAAATCTATGTCAGTCCATTAATGAAAAAAGGAGTATGAGGCATGAGGAAGATGTTAACATCTGCCCAAGACAAATTTTTTTATCAAGACACCATGTCTAGCCTAAACTCAACCAAGAGTCCCAAGGTAGGGTGTATTTTAAGTTAGAGTTACAAAGTAGCGAGGCATCTGCTAGGTTATATTTGATTACGTGTTACCAGTATCTGGGTGATCATGATGAACTTGATCCTAATCTGACCTGCAATATTCAGTTTAATATTATTGATTATTCTTATAATCTGTTAACTTATCGACATTGGTATCAGCCTTTTTCTGTCCATTTTTTGCCAAAAATATGCAATTGGTACATCACTACTAAATGTGTAAAACAAATTAAAATAATAATAATAATAAATAACAAAATCAATAATTAATAATAGCTATAATAACAGTAATAAATAATAATTTGAATTATTTTAAAGTAATAATAATATATAAATTTATAATATTAATCAACATTGTAAAAAAATAATTTATAAAAAATAAAAAATTTGGATAAAAAATATCTTGACCTAAATTAAGAAGAATTCTCTTATGCTTCTAAAATGTTTTTTCAGAACCAAAATCAATATTAACGCCATAATAACATTGAATTAATGACAAAAATTATTTCTTATAGTGCTTTTAGTGTTAAATGTGGTTTATTAACTGCTTATTTATTCAATGTGTTAAATTAATCAAAATTTTTCAGAAAAACCTTGTGTAAAATGTGGATTTCCACATTCTTATATAACTGTTGTTTTTAATATATTTCAACAACTTTGATATCTAAAATAATTAATTTTGTGGGTGACACAGTTGTACTTTATGGAAATGTGGACATCTTCATCATTGAAAAAATTAATTCTTAATAAAGATCTTGAAGAAATTTAAAAATAATTTAAAGGAATCATTTATAAAGTGAATGAAAAAATGTTTTTGAAACAGCAAAGTTGGCAAGTCTTCTTTATTACAACATAAATTGTTTTGTTAAAAAGTATGACATGCACATTAAACGCTAAACAACAACTTGAACATTTAAATATGTTAATGGTATGTTAATTGAATTGAAGGAAAGAAAAACATGAAATGGCTTTATCAATTAAAAACTGTTAAATGAACATCCAAATCATATTAAATCAAACCGAAACCTCGATTTAAAGACAATTAAAAAATACATTTTGTTACATATTTTATCACATGGTTTTGTTCATTTTTTGTACTTTTTAATTCTAAAATGACCATCTTGATAAGTTGAACATAGTACTGTCATGGAGTAGACATCTTTTAACAATCACATAATACTATCATGGATATAATCTGGCTTAGTTTTAAGTTTTATTGCTGATAAGGTAAGTGCTCTAATTGATTTCGCTATTATTACTTAATAGGTAAGGATTATGTCATGTGTTTTAGTCAATAAACAGAAAGAAAAAAAAAAAATTTAATTTTAAAATTTTAAAATTAGAATTGTTATGCTAGAATGGCTTCTTCCTCTTTTTTTTGGTATTTAACTATGCCAAGGACTTGCTTAGTTAACACTAACTTATTAACTTTCGTTAAGTCAACATCTTTACCCTGTTATTTGCTTTAAAAACTGAAAGCTGGTCAGCAAAAGTAGATGATCTTTTACAAAACATTAATATCAAAGTTTATGTTATGTTTAGAATGAATTTTCTAGATACTATATTTTTTATCTTCAACAAAGACTTAATAATCACAAATATATTTTATAGCAGTTTGTTCCATTATTTAAAATAAAGCATTCTATTATTTGCAGTAAATGTTTGCCATTTCAGTGATTCACGCAAAATTTAATTTGTTGTATACAATTGTTGTATATTACTTTTTTCCTTTTTTTATACTGCATGTGCTTTTTTTGTACCAGGTTGTATTACTTTTATTGTTAGATGTTTTATTGCTTTTATTGTTATATGTTGTACTAAGTTGTATTCCTTTTAATGTTAAATGTTGTAGTAAATATGATATATTGATAATAATCATGTTTATGATAATCATCAATCAATTTTTATTATGATAAGAAGTTTGTTTGTTATTTTTAGCCATGGATAACAATAGCTCAAACTTATTTGGATTGACCTCAAAAGATTCTCAAATATTAGATAAAGTGGAATCCAACAAACTGCTTAATAACAAATCACTAAGTGATCTCTCTTCTGAAGACCGCGCAAACATTCTAAAACAATTAAACCTAACTGAATCTTTAAACAAATTTTCCGAGCATGTTAGCTGCTTTTGCGATACGTGTGAAAACAAGATGTGTTTTACAAAGTCTGGTTGTTTTTCTACAATTACTTATGGAACGAAAAGTGGGAAGTTGGTTGGTAAATCTAATGGCTGCTTTCAAGATGACAGTGTGAGCGATTTTTTTTTTTTTTTTTTATAGTTACAATTAGTATGGAGGAGGATAAAATTCAAAGTTTTTTTTTACTTTTTTTTGTTATTTAAGCCTTTTTAAATCTAGAAATCTGTTCATTCACTACTTAGTTGTGGTGTTGATTTGTCACTGAAGAAAATCAAGCAGGACATGACTATAAATAAAAAAAAATATCAACTTTCAACAGGATCTGCATATACAGCACAGTGTTATCACACATCATGTTGCAGATATAATTTATGCAATGAGAATGTCTATCTTACAAAACCATGCCATGAAGGTAAAAAAAAATAATCTATTGACTGGGTTTGAGACAAAGTGTGTTTAAATCAGTGGATTTATTAATTTAAGACAGATTGTGTTCATTCCTTAAAGATATGTTTGAATTTTAGTTATTTAAATTTAAATAACTTATTTTCAAAAAATTTTTAAATGTTCAAAAAAGTTATTATTAACCATGTCATCAGTTTAACATATTTTTGTTCTTTTGTTATTTTATTATTACTAACTTTTTATTTCGCCAATTATATGAAATATAATTGGCGAAATAAAAAGTTTCATGAAATGAAATATAGTAAAAAAGAAATATTATCATAAGCATAAACACCATAATATATATAAATTTTTATATTTTTATGATCTATACTTTTATAATCAGTTGGGGACTCAAAGAAGGTAAGGAAAATATGTTTATTGTTACAACTTTTTTATAGAGCCCCTGTACTCATTAAAAACATTTAATTTTTTTAAGAATGTAAGAATACTCTTACTTTAATACTATTTTTAAAACAAAAACAAAAACACAAAGCACATTTTTATTTAATGTAAAAAATGAAAAGAAAAAAAAAAATAGTTAAATTAAGAAAGTAAAAAGAACTTTAAAAATTTTTAATACAAATCTTTTGTATCATTTGTAAAATATTATAAGCCATAAAATATATATGTTAGGAATTAAAAAGATGCAATTTAGTTTTTTCATTTGATCAATTAAATGGTTTTTAAGTTTTTAATACTTTTATTTTGGAAATAATTGTTATTGATGGACCACAGGTGGTAATTATAGAATTTGACTCCTGAGATTTTATTTTCTCAAAGTCATAGTTGTAGTCATAGTAACATAACATTTTAATAAGAATGATATTGTTTCTCCATTATTAATTTTCTTCAAACACTACACCCAAAAGTTTTGTATATTTTTCACATTTTATTTCATTTTTATTAATGGGCAGTTTGGGCAGCTTTATCGGAAGACTAATTTGTTTTATGAAAAAAAGTAAAGCTATTTTTTATTCAATTGTTTTTATGCGTTAATATATATTTAAAAAAATATTGGACCTAAGCTTGAACAAAGACTGCTAAGGTCTTTGCATCAGACGCATGTTTCTTGGTTTGAAATCCAAATTGTTTTTAAATCCAAACTGATTTTTGCATATGTTAATTAATAAAATGTAAATTAAACATGTGCTTAGTATTAACTCTATTATTTATTTTCTAATTATTATTTTCTAATAATTGTTTTCTAAAATAAATTTAAAAATACTTTAAAAAAAGAAATAGGATGGTAGTTAGAAACATTATATCAGTCATCATTTTTTAAGCAGGGTTATATTAGGCTAATTTAAGTTTGTCAGGGAATGTTTTTCAAATGCAGATTAGTAAAACAAAAGTTTACTCTCCGTAACATAAATCCTGGAAATGTTGTTATATCCACATGACTTGTTATGTTTAAGTTCAGTAATTCAAAAATTAAAGCTTAGTTATCTTTTCATTATTTATACCAGGGCTGGAAAAAACCCGGTTTTTTTTGAAAAAACCCGGTTTTTTTTAAAAAAACCCAGCCCACTGGGTTTTTTGGGTTTTTTTAAAAATAGCATTTTTTGCTTAGAAAATGAAAGACATACATATTTTGCATTCAAACTATCTTTAAACATTTAATTTTTTCAAAATAATAATTAAAAACACATGGTAATAGTTATATTTATTTATTGAAAAGAGCTTTTACAAGGAAAATTTAAGAAATTGAAGAACTGTAAATAAAATTCTCCTTAAATAATTTTACTTTGTTTGATTATTACAATAATTTTTGATTCTTGTCAGCTTTTCAGATGTTTTTGACAGATTAGATGACTAAGAAAACGACTTGCCTCAACTTTGATGGCTACATTCTCAATTATTCTTCCAATATTGGCTAGAAAATCTTTCATCTTCTCTCCATAGATCTCCACGTAGAAGTTATAATTTTTCTGGTATGTCTCAATGCAGGCAACTTGAGAGTTCCAGCATGTTTCATTTGGCAGCTGAGGCATACATCCACCTTTTTCCTTTAACAAACCATGGGCCATATGCACATTTTTAAAATATTTCTGAACTTCCACAACCTGTTTTAGAATTGTTGAAAAAGAATTGCAAATGTCTTTCTGTAGCAAATTCATATAGTGTGCATTACAGCCATATGTTAACATATCAGGGCACTCTTGTTTGATCAGCTCTTTCATTTTCTTCATCTTAGCTTCATTGTCAGTGCAGACAGCAAATACAAACTTATTATAATCATTTTTTATGCTAACTATAGCTTCATTAATGATTTTGAAGCAGTATTCTGCAGTTTTTTTTTTCTGATCCTGAGTCAACTATGTTGTACAGATAACTCTTTTTTCCATCATAAAATGAGTGAGCAATTATTGGGTCATTCTGAATACTAGACCATCCATCTTGACAAATTACCAACGTGTCTTTGGTTTCCAGTTCGTTCTTTATACCAGCTGACAGATCATCATAGACTTCATTTAATAGATCTCCACCCAGTTTCTTTCGGCTTGGTGGGATATACCCAGGGCGAAGTAGAGAGCAAAGTTTCTGAAACTCACAATTTTCCACTGAATTAAAAGACATGTTAGGGCTGAAAAAAAAACCGGGCAACTTGCTTGTCTATGGCATCTTTCTGATCATTTGATGTTCTAACTACAAAGTTATTTAAGTTACAACTTTTAAATCTTTTTGCTGGTGTGGAGCTGGACATAATAGATCCTTCGGAAATTGAAGTATCTGACTCATTTGACAAGAGGCTAATATTGCTCATTGAGCTTCCAGGTCTTGGTTCTTGTTCATCAGTGTCCTTCTTTCTCTCTTTACAATTCTCTAAATAAATACAAACTCTTTTAATTTTTCCACTAATCTTCTCTGAACAATGGTCACACTGAACACTATTTTTGTCCCCTTCTATCTCACTGATCTCCTTCCACTCCCATCCTTTCTTCCTTCCACTTCCGAATGGCATTCTTATAAAGATTTTTTTCTGAAAAATACACATTGCATCAAAATATGAAAGTTAAATATACTTAATGCTACACAAATAATAATACTGTTTGAATGAAAGTTTCTTGAGTAATTTGTAAGATAGAACACAGGCCTGACTTTGATATGGTTGATGAAAGCCACTGAGATCACTGAAAGTATATTGTAAAAAATACTAAAACTATTTTTTCAGAAATATTTCAAAAAAATCATGTCTTTTAAAAATTTTGATTCTTATTAAATACTATATTCTGATCATATCCATATCCTCTTTTCAATAATAATTACCTTTTAATTAGTCATAATTATGTTTAAATGTTTTCTGAAATAAATAAATTACAGAAAAAAACCAAGCAAAGAGAATCCTTTAAATTAAATATTATTTTAAAAAAACCCAAAAAAACCTGGGGGTTTTTAACTGGGTTTTTTTGGGTGGGTTTTTTAATGCCAACCCTGATTTATACTGGTACTGGGTTTTTCTCCTAAAAAATTATCAAATGTTTTAATTTACATTTATAGTATAATTTAAGTTATAGAGTTGAGAGAGGGTTGTAACCACAATTTAAATAAGCAGCCTCGTTGTGGCCTTCTCAACCTCGGGGCAGGTGAATTAAAATAATATATATATAATATAGATATATATATATATATATATATATATATATATATTATATATATATCTATATATATATATATATATATATATATATATATATATATATATATATTTAAAAATATATATATATATAATATATATATATATATACACATATATACAAGAATATATACACATATATACAAGAATATACATATATACATTACCAAATTTTTGTTAAATTCTTGACATATTTGTTTCACTTGTTATAGTTTTTTTTTATTCAAAAATTAGTTTTTGTGGTAAACTAGTGTTTGTTTGTTTTTGTTTTCCTGTTACTTTGTTTATATTAAAACTGGTATGAATAATACTTTTTTCCTTTTTTTTCTTTTTTTATAAAATGCTGAAAAACTTTTTTTGTTTTTTGTAGCTTTTCTCATCTTCTTTGTTTTTTGATTTGAAAGTTTTTAAGTTTTTGTTTTCTTTTGAATCCTTTGATTAAACACTTTGTCATCCAAATATTTTTATATTGTTTGTTTTTTTATTTTAGTTTTGGGCATATTTTATCAAAAATATTTTGAAATGTATTTAAAAAATTGTAAATATTAGGATGTGTTGGTGTGTAAGTACCCCATTGCACATGGTCTGAAAAACTTGATTTTTGGCCAAAATTAAAATTTTGATGTTTTTATACTAAATCGATAATGCTGAATCCAAATCTGAAAACAGCTTTTGATTTAAAGGTTTTGTTGTTCAGATATGGCGTAAGCCGCCCAGTCAAGAATTTCAGAAAAAGTTTTCATTTTTTTGCTTGTGGTTTCATAATATATCACATTTATATGTGTGTGTGTGTGTGTGTGTGTGTGTGTGTGTGTGTGTGTGTGTGTGTGTGTGTGTGTGTGTGTGTGTGTGTGTGTGTATGTATATATATACATATATATATATATATATATATACAAAAAAATGTTTTTGAACATGTGTAGAAATAAATCAAAAATAGAGACTAGTATTTTTGATAACATAAAGTAGATATACTGATTTTTTTTTTCGAATACTATATGCATATTAGGATTTAATAAAATCATATTGATCAAGTCCATGCATGCGGACTTAAGTTTAAGGAAGAAGTTGAAATTGAAGAAAAAACCTTTATTTTATGCTAGTTTCAAACATAAATAACTTATGCAAATATACAATAATAAAAAATTATTATTTCAAATTAAACTCTATACTATAAAATTTGTTTTAAAAAAAATCTGTACATATGTGCATATAGTTTTAAATTTATACACAAATGAAAAAATTTGCAAGAAATTATTTATAGATTTTTAGTCGCTTTTGGATATGGTTATTGACTTTTCTTTCAAGAAAAAATATGAAATTTATATATTTTTGAATTGCCTGGATAATATTGTGTTTAAAAATAATAATAATAACAAAAATTACAGATTTTTTTAAATTTTGACCAAAAATCAATTTTTCAGACCACAGTGCTCTATGTGCAGTTTTTTTTTTATTTAATCAGGTTTTTTACAGAAAGATTTTTGTAGGTCACAAAGACTTTTTTATTGTAAATTTAGATGCTCAGCGTGCAATATGAAAAATATGAAAATGATCAGCTGCAATAAAGAGTCATTTGTTTTTAAAATACCTGGTCTGAATATTGTGAAAGATTTCCTTTGGCAATTAGTTTTTTAATGTCAGCAAAAGGATATATTTTTTGAATAAATTAATGTCAAGAAGAAAAAATAAAAATATTATGCCATAAGAAATTAATTTGAAATAACAAATTTAATAATATTACTAATTATATTAATTTTATTTTAAGAAAAAAGTTTATATCAAAACTTTTATTTTTTGAATAAACACTACTCTAAATAAGATAGTTAGAAGTGTTTATAAAATATAAAATTAGAAGTAATATAAAATATTTTGTTAATTTTTTTTTAAAAAATTTAGAAACAAATTAAATGAAATATAAAATATTTTCTTTAATTTATGCAATTTTGTTTAAAGCTAAAGAAATTTTTACAACCAGTTATGTGGCTTTATATATTGATAAATCTAATTTCTATATATTATTTTTTAAAATACGTTAATAAAAAATGAAAAATAATTGCTAAAGGGTTGTTCATAATGATCATCCAGCTAAATCTAACATTTAAATAAAAGTCAGAGATCATTTGCTCTCTTGCACAGAGATTTCATTTGATAAAAAACACCATACTACTTTAAAAATTAAATATACTACTTTTGACATTTATGCATGACCCCCTAACTTAAAATAAAATTAATTTATCACTATATCCTAAATGTTTTTTATTTGCTTAATAAAATGAACACAATTTGTCAACTTCATTTTGCATATTTTTGTTTTTGCTTTTTTTCTGCACAAAAATTTATTTCAATATGCTCTTAAATGTGTTATTTCAATATATTACTAAATATCTTTATGGTATTTCAATAGATAATTATATTTATAACTAGTTTTAATTTATAATTATATTTATGTAATAAAATTAATACTAGTATAAATTGAAAATATTTATTATTTTAATTTAAAAATGGTTTAAAAAATTTATTAAAATTTTTTTAGAATATTTAAAAATACCTACATCAGCACCACCTGGCAATAATTTTCCTTCTACCTTGATGATTAGTATTGTTGCCCCATTTGCTGCTGTCATTATTCTTCTTTTGATTCTTGCTTCTCTCTTCAAAGTGTGGAAGCGCAAAAACTTTCACATAAAAATTAAAAAAAGCTTGTTACCATATTCAAAATCTGAAAAAGTTGCAGATGATGTATTTAAACAATTATTTGACATATCATCTGGATCTGGTTCAGGATTACCTTTTTTAGTACAAAGAACAGTAGCTAGGCAAATTATTCTTGTTGATTTAATAGGAAAAGGTCGTTATGGTGAGGTAAGCTGCGTTAATATTTTTTTATATTTTAAAATTAAATATTTTATCTACAATGTTGTTAAAAAGGTGGAATCAAAAAGTTGTAAATAAATAGAAATATAATATCTTTTTTTTTTCGAAAATAATAAATAAAAGAACTTGCTTTTATAATTCTGCAAGATTTGTATGTTTCCTAACAATCAAAAATATTTGAAATGACCATTATTATTTTAAAACTTTTTAATACTTTATTTACATTTCAAACATTTTTAATTTGATGCTTTTTTCATGACATATCAGAAATATAAAACCTAGTCAATGTTGTTATCAATAATGTTGATTATTGTTTTTATTAATAAATATTAGTAATATTTATTTAAATTATGTTTATATATATATATACATAGAGAGAGAGAACTCTTATATGTTGTCAGAAAGTTTTTTCCGTATTTTGTTGACAAAAAGTAAAATTTAAAATGCAAGACCGGAATTTTTTTTTTTATTAATTGATAGACTGCCTGCCCCAACCAAACCCTCAGTCGATGTAGCAGCATGTTAGTGTATTCTACAATTAGAGTGCTCTATGTTCTTAAAGAACATAACAATAATAAATTAGTAAAAACACTTATCTAATTTTTTTTTTCAACATAGGACATGGGCTAGTCTTTTAGTCTAATTAGTTTGTCACAATGTTTACCGTTTTAAATCTTTTTCATTTATAATATTGTTTTAATTTTAAGTGGTAAAAATCTGAATTTAAATGATTGGATAACAAACATTTTTTAAAAGTTTGAAAAGTCAAACTATCTTGATAAAAGAATTAATAATGATCCAGCTGTTAAAGAGGCTTACTTGTATTTATATAAGAAAACAATCAGCCCATTTGCTAATACCTAGAAAGAGAAAATTAGTGAAATCATTGCCCGACAAAATGTGGCACTTTTGCATATAAATGCAAGTAAAAGTTGAAGTAGTAAAAGTTGAAAGATGTTGAAGAAGTAAAAGTTGATATATGTTATCGAGATCTTGTTAAACAAGCTTTAATATAAACAGGTCATTTACTAAATAAACTAGTTAAGTAACAAGACTGCAAAGTACACCATGCTTTTAAAATACATCATGCTTCTGAAGTATACTATACTTTTGAAGTACATCATGCTTTTGAAGTACATCATGCTTTTGAACTAAATTATGCTTTTGAAGTACATTTTGCTTTTAAACTAATTAAAAAAAATTTAGTTAAATTACTATACAAGAATTATAATATGAGGACTTTACAAGATTAATAATATAAGGATGCAAAAATAAAAAAAAAGGTACAACAACTTTAAAAAAACAGAATTACTTGGTGCCCATCAAATAATAAGTTTAGTTTAAAATATGTGTTACAATTTATTTCAAAATATTGTTATTCACCCACGTTTGTTGGCTAAGCGAGTGCATATTAATGTGCAAAACTCAAGTTTTTTATTTAAAGAATAAGCTTTTAATTTAAAAGAAAAAGAAAAAATACGTATATATAGATAAGTTTTTATTATTCTACTTTCATTTTATGGTTAAAAAGTATTTTTTATCCAACTTTTATATTTGGTCCCTCAAAGTTCCCTAATATTTGCAGAGTTATTATAAAAAAAGCTATATATGTATATATTTTACTTTTTGCTTAAAAGAATTTTTGTTATAAAAGAATTTGTGCTTAAAAGAATTTGTGTTATATGTATTAAAATGACATTAAAGTATTAACAGCTTTCAGAAATGGAGGATAAAAAACTTACATCATAGGTTAAATAAGGCTGTTTAAAAATAATTTATTAAATATTTTTCTTTTCTTTATTTAGTATTTTTTTGAATATTTTTATTAAATATATATATTTTTTTCTTCTTTTTTTTGTTGAGTTTTAACAACTGATTTTTAATATCTTTGAATATTTCAGTTTTATTTTTAGTTTGATAATTGTTTTTTGTTTTTTATTACATGCAGTGTTGAATCCTATATCTTTTTGTACAAACAACCAAACAAAATTTATTACAAGGGAAGGTTGCTAATATTGTACCGATGCCTATATTGTACTTTTAACATAACTCGTTATTTTTACAACCCACTAGAAATTTTTTTATTTATTTTTTATCTTTGCTGAATGAAATTAAGGAGTCAACTGTTTTTTTTTTTTTGTCATTCAACTGCATTAAGGCCAAAGTAAGATCTTGTTGGTTTGTTATTGGAGATTTTTTATTTTAGGGATTTATGACTTAGCGTATTTCACTATAGAAAGTAGAAGATATGATTTGCTCAGTGTGTATTTATGTTAAAGCATAATTTATTTAAGTTCAAAATAGCTACCTAGAATTTAAAATACCTTATTATTAGTTGTCAAATTTTTTAATTAACCGAATGTCAGATTAGTTGCGTAAATTGTACCTTAAGGCAGATCCTAAATTGTACCAACACTACCATTTTGACCGCTAAAAAATGCGTGTAAAGTTTAACAAATTCCCTTTTAAAAAAAAAATTTGAAAAGTCAAAACAGAGATATGGATCATGGAGAGAAGAGGATATGGAAAAAACTATTTTTGCTTATCGTAATAGCGATATCGAATTAAATGCTGTTTGTTTAAAATACGGAATTCCTAAACCAACCTTTAAAAGGCATGTGGAACATAAAAATGTATATGCAAGTGACTCAACTAAGGTACTTTAACTTTTGGTAGGTGTAGTAATTTACCTCCTGAAATTGAGAAGGAGTTAGTTAAACATGTCTTGAAACTCAAATCAAATATTAATTTCAAACTCAGATATGTTTGGAACTAATACTAAAGACCTAAGACGATTGGCATTTGAAATTGCTGAGAAGAATAAAATACTTCATCAGTTCAACAAAGATTTGGGCATGACTGGAAAGAAGTGGTATTACCAATTCATGAAACGTCACCCCTGCCTCAGTTTGAGGTTACCTGCATCAACATCTATGGCAAGAGCCACCGGTTTCTGTAGAGAAAAGGTTGAACTATTTTTCAATAAACTTACAGAATTTGTTGATAATTACAATATTACTGCTAATTTGATCTACAACGTAGATGAAACTGGAATAAGTACAGTTCAGAAACCAATGAAAGTTTTAGCTCTGAACGGGAAACATCAGGTAGGAGGTATAGTAAGTAGCGAAAGATGTTCAATTACGACTGGAGTATGTTGCATGAACGCTGCTGGATATTTTGTACCTCCTATGCTAATTTTTAAACGCAAGAGTTTCAAAAATGAGCTCAAAGATGGAGCACCACCATTGACAATTTTTGGATGTTCTGATAGTGGTTGGATAACCACAGATTTGTTTACTTTGTGGATTAGGCATTTTATAAACTATCTTTGTCTTAAACTTTTAACAGAACAAAAGAAAGTACTTCTTATCCTTGATGATTCAACACATACAAAAAATCTAGAAGCATTAGTTTTAGCTCGAGATCGTGGAATAGTAATGCTATCTTTGCCATCACGTACTACTCATAGGCTACAACCTTTAGTTAGTTCGTTTTTCAAAGCTTTGAATTCTAAATTTAACATTGACTGTGATAAATGGATGCGAAGCCATCCAGGCAGGTGTATTATTCAATTTTAAGTGTCTCAACTTTTTGGAGAGGCTTATGCAAAGGTTGTTGGTATGGAAATAGCTATTAATGGATTCAGAGACACTAGGATATGGCCAGTAGACAACTCAGTGTTTCAGGAAAAAGACTTTGCACCTTCCAAATTACTCAGAGTTGAGTTCAAATAAGCAACAATCAAAAACTTTCCAAACAGTAAGAAGTTATTTTCTAGCTTTATATACAAATTGTTTTAATTAAAATTATCCAGTTGTTGGTCGTTATTCAAATTTAACAAGTATTGACAAGTAGTCCTTATAAAGATGCACTCTCTAGCTCAGTTTTACCGAAAGCAACTAAAAAGATAGAACAGGGCAGGAATGGTGTAAAAAGGTTCAATCATGCAAATACATCTCTTCATAGTGAAAGCTGGTTTAGTTACCTTGTGAAGAAAATATAGAAAAGAATATGATGAAATGTCTTGCTTGTCAAGGCTGGTGTCATGTTGACTGTACAGGTGTTAATCAAAAACAGAAACAATATATCTGCAACTTTTGTTAAAAATAAAGTTTTTATGTATTTTATTTTACATTATTTAGTATAATTGTTTTTAAAACAGATATAGTATATATTGTTTTACATTATTTAGTATAACTATCTTTAATACCTGCCTTCCTCCTCTAGTCTAATCTTAGCTAGCCCATTGGTAAGCATACAATTTAAATAAAAGTTGTACCATATTTTATTTTTTTATATGATACCTGTTTTTGGCATTTTTCAGAAGAAAAAAAAATTGCATAAAAAAAAAAAAGTTGCATAGCGTTTATTAAATTGGGCAGTTAGATGTTATGTTATTATATATCAGAATATTTCCAATTGCTGAATTTACAAAAACCATTCGTTTTAATCAGTTCTTTTAATCCCTTAAATATAAAATCATAAAATATTTGCGAAATTGTAAAGTATTTGAAATTACGAAATTGTACAATATTGGATTACAATGGTACAATTAAGGATCTAGTTTCCTTAATTGTAATCTTAGTGCTATTTTCTTAATTTGATTCTTTGGAACTTAACGCTTTTTAAATTATAAGTTTTTTTAACATCTTTAACAATCTCTAAATTATGAAATACAATTAAATATCCACGTTTCAACTCAGTAGATGGCCTACATTTTTTAGTTTGGTCTTAAAGGGGGAAATATTAGCAACCTTACCTTATAAAAATTAAAATTGTTATAATAAAAATATAAAGTATTTTTTTAAATTATTAAAATTAAATTAAAAAAATGCCACCACATAGAAAAAGCTTCACCATTTATACATTTCACATTTCTATTTCAGTTGCGGTAGTGGTGTAGTGATAGAGTGCTCGCTTCATAAGCGAGAGGTTCCGAGTTTGATTCCCACCACGTCCCTGGTAGTACCGGGCTCAACTTGTTTCTCCGCGCAGCGGCCTTGTTCGTTTCGTGTTTCGGAGTTATAGAGTTGAGAGAGGGTTATAACCTCAAGTAGCTCCTCATCTGTAGTGGCCTTCTCGGCCATTCTGTGGTGACCTTCTCGGCCTTGGGTGAATTATAAAAAAAAAAAATTAAAAAAAAAAGTTATTGTTTTTATTCTTTAAGAAAAATTATTCTTATTTTTTTATTATTTATTTAAACAAGTATTTTATCTCTCTTTTAATTTAACATGAAAATTGGTATGCATAAACTGTATGCTTACATTAGGTATGGAGAGGTGACTGGCATGGTGAAAGTGTTGCAGTGAAAATATTCAACTCACGTGATGAAGACTCTTGGAAGCGAGAAACGCAAATATACAACACTGTTATGCTCCGCCATGATAATATTTTAGGCTACATAGCATCTGACATTGCAATAAAAAAGGATGAAACATGTATGTGGCTGATTGCTCACTATCATGAACACGGTTCACTGTATGACTATTTAAACACTCATTCACTAAGTGTTTATGAGATGGCTTTAATCAGTCACTCAGCTGTTTGTGGTTTGGTCCATTTACATACAGAAATTAATGGAATGCAAGGGAAACCAGCTATTGCTCATAGAGACATAAAAACAAAAAATATTTTAGTTAAAAGCAACGGTCAATGCTGTATATCTGACCTTGGACTTGCTGTTTTGCATTCAAAAGAATCAAATTGCTTAGATGTTAGCTGTAACAGAAGAGTTGGAACAAAAAGGTTTTTTTCATACTATTTTTGCTTTTTTATTTTTTGTTTACGGTTATCAAATTAATACAGTTATCAAGATAAATGCTACAAAGGTGGGCCGCAAGGTAAATGATAAAAAGGTTGTTCTTTGAGTGGGTTTGGGAGGTGTCATTAATTCAAACCTTGTTTATAGATAAAGTATTTATTGTAATTATAGTCTTTTGGTAATTACACTTAGATATATGGCACCAGAGCTTCTTACAGAAACAATGTGTATGACTTCTTTTGATGCATATAAACATGCAGATATGTATGCTTTCGGTTTAGTTTTATGGGAGATAGCCAGAAGAACTGAGTTTCAGGGTTAGTGTTTTCATTGTGTTTGTGATTACATAGCGTTTTTAAATATTCTTTGTATTTTTTACAAATAAAATTTTACAAATTTTATTTGTAAAAAATACAAAATACATAATAACCGTTAATTAATACTATTAAATGTTAAATATTTCTATTACTATTAAATAATTTCATCTAATATTTTTATCTATTAAAAATTTTTAATGGTACTTAGTTTGATATTGAATAGTGGTTAATGTTTATTTTATAAATGATTATGGTATTCAAGTTTATCTACTAGGCACTGTTGAAGAATACCAGCCTCCTTATTATGACTATCTTCCTCAAGACCCTTCATTTGAAGAAGTTAAAAAAGTTGTTGTTGATGATCATTACCGACCAGATATACCAAAGCATTGGCTAAATGATGAGGTAAATCAAGATAATCATGATGATCAATGATCATAATAATAAAATTATTAATTTTTAATATTTACGGTTCCATTTACTTTTATGTATATGATTTACTTTTATGTATACATTACCTGGATAGCTGAGTATCTGTTAAATATTTACTTGAATTTATTTCTTTTTATTTTTTTTTTATTTTTATATATTATATTTTTTTATATATATTTTTTTATTGTTTTTTTTTTTTTTATATGTTTTTTTTTTAAATAAACAAAACAAGCATTTTCCTAATACTTTAATTAATTAATAAATTAGAGAGATTTTTCTTTCTTTTCATTCTTTTAAAAGAAATTTTTTATTATAAGGCGGATTTCCTCTTACAAAACATTTTTCGTTCCGTTTCGCGGAAAAATTCATGTAGGTAAAAAATCCACTTTTATTCCTGTATATTTTTTTAACTTTTTTTTCTTTCTAGGATGCACTTAAATTTTCAAAAGTAATGCGCGAATGTTGGAGGGAAGAACCAACAGCACGTCTCAGTGCATTGCGTGTGAAAAAATCTTTATCAAAACTTTTACCCGCATTACCATTAGAAAAGAAAGAGTTTTACATATATAATCCTTCACAATATGCAGGTTTAACAATAGACCGAGATAAACTTAGTAGCATTTCTTACTATAACAGTGAATCTGGCACCTGTTCTACTAGTTTAAATAGTGGAAAACTCTCAATACCTTCCATTGTTTAATAATTTTTTTTGTAATTCTTTTGTAATTTTCAATTTCAACTACAAATCATTTATGTTATTACATATTTTTATAGTTTATATATATATATATATATATATATATATATATATATATATATATATATATATATATATATATATATATTATATCATATATATATTATCATATATATATATATATTATATATCGTATTATATTATCATATATATATATATATATATATCATATATATATATATATATATATATTTATATTTATATATATATATATATTACATCATATATATATTATCATATATGTATATATTATCATATACATATATTTATATATATATATATATATATATATATATATATTATATCATATATATATTATCATATATATATATTATATATCGTATATATTATCATATATATATATATATATATCATATATATATATATTTATATATATATATATATATATTACATCATATATATATTATCATATATGTATATATTATCATATACATATATTTATATATATATATATATATATATATATTTATATATATATTGTCATATATATAAATATATATATAGATATAGATATATATATATAGATATATATGTATAAATATAAATTATTTTTGTATATACTTGTAGCTTGTATATATATGCATTTATATATAATTTTATATGTACGTATGTATATATATATATATATATATATATATATATATATATATATATATATATATATATATATATATATATATATATATACACACATACATACATACATTTACATTTACATTTTTTTGTAAATATTTTGTAAATATTTAGGTACAGAAAGTTATGATATATGACTTAAAATAATTCGTACTCTCTGATTGGACCCGTAAAAATACGTTCTTTGTAGTTCCACACCGATCATTCAATACTTTTTCTTGGTTTGGTAAAGACATGGGTCTTTACAAAACCGACCATTTCTATACTTATCTATTCCACCCCGATCGTTTCTATACTTATTCCTTAATTACTTCAATATTTTTAGTCAACGGTAGAAAAACAATTCATTAAAAAAAAATTGCTTTAATTAAAAAAAGACTCTTTTTTTAATATCTTGTGTTCGTATTACAGGATAAAATCTTGTAAACTTGTAAATTCAGTCTCGATAACAAAAACAAAAAATTAAAATACAAACAAAGGAACAAACTCTGATAGAAGATCATAATGATCTTATCGCCAGAATGATCTTATCGCCAGAACCTTTTTTCAAAAACAACATGTATTACAATACCAGAAAGAAAAACAAATATACACATTGTATCATGAAATTTCATTATAAATTGATAGCTACATTATCAAAAATATTCAAAAATATTTTCAATTGAGAGAATGAAATTTTTTAATTTATTTTTGAAGACTGGAAAAGTAATCGGCAAATCAAAAGTTGGTAAAACAATCCTATTCCAGAGATATGGTGCACGATATGCGATACAAAATTGATTAAATCTTGTTTTACAAAGCAGTTCATTTACAAAGTTGTTATTTCATGTGTATTTGTTTATGGGTTTCAAAATAAATAAATCTTTTTTTTCACAAATAAATGAAACATTCAATACACTTAATTCGTTTACATTGAGTGTCCTTGTTTCCATAAAAAATATTTTTATAATTGAGAACTTGAAAGTTGTAATTAAGAAACGTAAGATGTAATTGAGAAGATGAAAGTTGTAATTAAGAAACGTAAGATGTCATTTAGAACATGAAAGTTGTAATTGAGAAACGTAAGATGTAATTTAGAATATGAAAGTTGTAAATAAGAAATCGTATGATGTAATTGAGAAGATAAAAGTTGTAATAGAGAAAAGTATAAAGAATACAAAGTTCTTTGTATTTTGAATTTTGTAGTCCTAATATACTTTGTAATTTAAGGCTGGAAATAATATTATATCATTAAATTGTAAAAAGTCACGAAAAAGGCATTCGAGGTTTAGGCGGTAACTGGAAAAATCCTATTGGGTGTCAATTAAAACTTTCTTTTATTTTTGTTTGTGAAAAATTTAATTAAGATTTCAGATGAATAATAAATAAAACACTAATTTATTTACATAAAAGTTTAAATTTAAACACTGTAACTAAAAATCATTGCAATATTCAGTTAAGCACCAACTTGGGCGTCTTCCATATTTGAAATCGTTACGTAATGCGTAGCCGTATGTTGTACAGCGCGTGTACAATCACCTCCCGTTATTGTATTTTCTGCCGCTGTAACAATTCTTTCTAAGTATTGCATTCGTTGTTCCATAATCCCAGCACCGAATACAGGTGAAATGCGAATAACATTTTAACGTTTATTTTTATTTTGGACCAGATAGCTTCCAATGAGTTTAACATTGGGCTGTAGGGTCCTAATCGTAACAACTGAGCCGGTGTATTTTCAAACACCCTTTCCAAACGAGCGTGACATGGAGCATTGTCTGTTATGACGACCAAATCTTCTAAACGATTCCCGGATGTAACCCAATGGTTAAACTAAGGCAACATCCACTTGTTACAAGAATCTGCTTTAAATGATCCTCTGCAAGTTTTCATTATGACCACATTTGTTGTTGATATAGCTGCAAACATGTATGTTTGCACCTTTTAAAGATGCGGTAGTGGTATAGTGGTAGAGCGCTCGCTTCATAAGCGAGAGGTTCCGAGTTCGATTCTCACCACGTCCCTGGTAATACCGCGCTCAACTTGTTTCTCCGCGCAGCGGCCTTGTTCGTGTTTCGGAATTATAGAGTTGAGAAAGCGTTATAACCACAAGTAGCCTCCTCATCTGTAGTGGCCTTCTCGGCCTTGGGGAGGTGAATTACAAAAAACAAAAACAAAAAAGAAGGTATTTTCATTATTGCTCTTTTCCCCTGTTTGGCACGTCCTTGCGTTTTTCTACAAAAAAGATTGAAATTTGTTTCATCCAACCAAACTATCTGATAACCATTTGTGATGTGTTCGTTAATGTTCCTAACATATTCAGCTCTTTTTTGTTTGTTTTCATTACTATTTCTTGTAGCAGGCTCCTTGTGCACTTTTTTAAATGAAAATCTTAAAACCCTTGTTTTAATGACCACCAATGTCAACTGACAATCACTCTCAATCCATGTTAGTGTTTCTTAAATTTGATCATAGGTTAATTTTTTTTCTTTAAAACCGCCTCTTCCAATAAAATTTAAATTTCCGCTGCGGACCCAGTTGTATGCTGTCTTATATTTGACACCTAAAGTTTGCGCCCAATCGCAAACTTTAGGTGTCAAATATAAGACAGAGACAAGAGTCACCCAATCGTCGCTTTGCTCAGCACATTCAATTAATCTTCTTCTATCATTTGATGAAGATAAAACATAATGTTTTCTTTCAACTTGTTCAGTTGTATGTATTTCATGTCTAAAAATGTACAAATTAGACAAGGTAGTTCTGGTTGTTCTAGAAGTGGTTGTAAACAAATTTGATGAAATAAATGCTTGCACGGGTTCAATTTAATAACAGACTTTCTATTCATAGTGTATTGACAAATAACGCAACGATCTTTCAATTCCATTACTATTATTAATTATTACTATTATACTACTGTATTGCTGGTGCATACAAATGCTAAATTTGATATTATTAACTTAATAAAATACATGTCCAAGAAGATCTTTTATAATTACCTTTAAGCTTACATTGAATTCGCAATTAAAAATAATGTATTCTCATTTACATATTACGATTTCTTAATTACAACTTTTGTTTTTCAAATTACATATTGCGATTTCTTCTTTTCATGTTGGGTTTCTCAATTACATTTTAAAATTTCTTGATTACATGTTGCGTTTCTTATTTACATATTGCGACTTCTAAATTACATGTTGTATTTCTCAATTACATCTTACTTTTCTTAATTACAACTTTCAAGTTCTCAATTACATCTTGAAAAGGTTTAGTATGTAAGAATCTATCTGCAAAACTGATTAAACGCATAGAGTGTTTTTGACGGCGGTTAAGACGTTTTAACTTTTGGCTGCACTACCCCCAGTAATTGCATACTTTATATAACTGTGAACAAATGAGTAATAAAGTTGGGTTAAATTTTTTTATATAAATATATTCGGGCCTTGTATAAGATTCCAATACTTTTACACACTTTAGCGCAAATGTAATTAATATGTTGTTTCCGTGTAATATTCTCGTCAAGAAAATTACCTAAAAATTTTGTTACTAAATCTCTGTTTATTCCAATCAATAAATATTTGCGCCATATTTGTGGGTAAAGAATGTTTTTTGGAGAGGGGATGAAAGATAATACATTTTGTTTTGTTGATGTTTAGGGTTAATTTGTTACATTTGAACCAATTTGAAAGAGTTAGCAAATATTATTATTAGAGAGAAACAAATTGGTATCATCTTGCAAACATGATAATTAAAAGACTTTATAAAAGGCAAATAAATGCTATAAATCAAAATTAAGAAAACGTTGCCGTAATGCAATTTTCAAGTAAAAGTAAAACTGTAAAACTTGATATATGTTTTAAATGACATAATTTGAATCCCCAATCGTCCTCTCTAACTTGGTTACCGAAAAAATCTCTAGAACTTGGTCCTATATATAACTATGTATATTTATTTATTTTATTTTTTAAGTATTAGATGTATAGTTTTTTTTTAACTCGATTATTATATACTTTTTTTTTAACTCGATTATTATATACGATTATTATATTTGGTTTCAAAGTTTCCTTGAAATCAAAGCATACTTTTCAAAAATTTATTTTCTTTTACTGGAATTTACATTCTACACAAATCCTTTGTGATATGCCTACAACGCCGCATGTTATTTAGACAAAACCACTTGCCATTTATAGAAATCGTTCAACGCTGTTGAAGGGACAAAAGCTCTGTTATAAGCATCTGCTTTTAAAAAATTTTTTTTTACATGTTTTTACAATAAATGTTTTTGATTTCACATTCTGCTTTTAGCAAATTAAAATTTAAAGAAGTACGCATAAAAGAAAAGTGTATCCTCGTAATGACTCTGTAGATTTAAAATTTTTTTAAAAGTTGTTTATTTCTTTATTAATGAATTAACACTATAATTATTTGCCGTTTTTTTTTTTTTTAATTTTCTTTATTTTTAATAAAACCTTATTCCCCTTGGATAGCAGAGGTCTAGTTTATACTGGGTCACGCAATTGTTACGCAGAGTATGGATGCCATCTTACTGGAACAGCTAAAATTATCTTTTTGGCATTTTTTTTGATTGAAATTGTTCCTCAAAAATTGCATCAGTCTGACAACTCAAAACATTTTATTAACATGAGATGCTTCTAACTCAAAAATAAGTAAAAAAAATATAGATATTGTTGAGTCAAATTGCATGTTTAAATAAATAGGATTGTTTATTCTTACATAATTGCTATTCTTTTATCGATTTTGAATCCATATAATCGACAGTTTTCAGATATTTATCATTCTGGAGGCTTTTATTTTAAATTTGTTATATCTTTTTATTTGTTAATGGAGACCGGGGAGACTTCGGACACGGGGAGAGAACAAGCACTTCAAAATTTCCTACACTGTTAACCTTAGGACAATGTTGTCTATAGTTGGTATATTGGTAGACATACGTTCTTAGCTTTAAAATAGTTAGGTGACAGTTTCCCGCTAAAAAACAGATTTTAAAAAAACAGAGTAAAAAAACGATTTTTTGGTTCTTTGATGTAAAATTTTCAATCCCAAGTGAATCATTCAGACTCTAGTTATGAACTCTGCCAAAGTTTGTGCAATTTTTTTAAAAACAAACAGTTACTTGTGGACGTTGTGAATGTAAGTATTTGTAATCTATATATGAGTTTGTAACGATTCCCTTGATTTTTTCAATATTCCCCTTATGAGGAAATTTCGAGCATTTCGGACATTGTCTAAATTCTTCTCCGATGCTTTAATAAAATAAAAATAAGAATTTCCTATAGTCAATTAATAAAGTTTTGTAAATTTTTATTTGTAGAATCATTAACGATTGCAACGCCATAATTCCCTTGCAGATTAATTCCGCACAAAGGAATTCTCGAGTGAATGTACATAAAAGCCGCAGCGCTAAACTAAAGAGTAGCAGTTACTAGAGTAAACTTAAACGAGTTAAATACTTTTAACAAGTTTTATATTGTATTGTTAATTTTATTACAGCTGATCAAAAGATGACCAGAAACTATAAGAAAAAAGAGGAAAGTTGTCCGAAGTCAAAAATGTTACTTTGAATAAATGCAATAGTTATTAAATAAACCCAATTATAGTAAAAACTGTCTGAAGTCTCCCCAATCTCCCCTATATACTATTCTTATAGGCATAGTATATATTTTTTGAAAAAATTATTATACGCAGATCCTGTGTTATACTCATTATTTTTTAAAACCCCTCTTGCCTTGCCATCGCATAATTTTTCAGAACAAACAAAACAAACTCTCTCTCTTCCAATCTTTTTCATCTCTCTTCAATATCTTGCCTTCCCATCGCATAATTTTTCAAAACAAAAACAAAAAAACTTTAGTTCAACATTTCCCTGTTACATAACCTATTGATTTTTTAAACTCGTGAAAAGTTAACATAACAAAAAAAAAAAAAAAAAAAACAATTTTAGGAGTCGTAGAGTATGAGTATCGTATAGCGAGTACGTACACGTGTATGTACTCGTTGTCTTAAACACCTATTCCCCCTTGTACGCATTCTTGCGTTTTTTGGTAACCTCCTCCCTTCATATCTGCTTACTGACTTTATGGAAGACTCCTAATTCTGAAAGAATATTTAATTACGAATTTAGATTTACAGTTTATAGACTCGTTTTTTCGTTGAAATTTAAGCACTCCTTAGGGAGTTGTTAAACTTTAGCAAATTAATTTAAAAAATTCTCCCCCAACCCTTATGAAGCAATCCCCCCCCCAGTTTTAAGTTAAACATTTTTTGGTACGGCGAAGCATATATATATTTTAATATCCAGATATGCCGGATATATTGAATATTGTAGGGGAATAGGAGGGTGGGATCTAGAGGTGACCCATAACTCTTGAGGCATTTTTCCAATTTTTTATTCCCTTGTTGACCCAATTCAATGATGGTCCATCAAATAGAAGACAATCCACACAATACAAACTATCTTTCGAAAAACTATAACTAAGCCGTTTTCTGATTTTTTTCTCACCGTCAGGTAATTTTTTTAAAAACAAGAATTGCGAACAAGTTCGATCACCTTTTCGTGGAAATACAAACGTTTTTTTTAAGCAAATGGTTTATAAATAACAATTGGTTTATTATAGATTCAGTTATACGAGAATTTAAACAATTGTGTTTAAATTCTCGTATATTCGACCTGAGATTCGACAGATGTTATTTCAATGCTATTTTCAATTTCACATGAATTGACTATTTCATTTTCAGATTCTATCCGAGATGCAGACATTGGAATTATAACGCTTGTTTTAAATGTTTCGCAAACATTAAAAACTTATCTTTAGTTGTTATTACAGACTCATGAACTTGTTTGATAGAATTCGGAGATGATAATTCTGAAACTGCAGAAAGGAAAACTTTGTCGGGTATGATGGATTCCACAGTTACATCAGTTAAATTTTCTGACACTAGTTTACTAACAGCAACGTCATCAAGCAAAGGATTTTTGACAGGATCTCTATATTTAACCCTTTCTCCATCATTTTTTCTAGATCCACTTACTTTGAATTTGACTTCCGAGTTTTTGTATTAAAAAAAAAATACATATTTCTGATTCTTATTTTGCTAACTTGGGGAACTTTATATAGCATTTAACCCAGTACTAACAATATATTTATAATGTTGAAAAATTATAAATATATCCTTACATTACCATACTGTATGGAATATATTAAAAATATAAACTATTACTAACCTTGAAAGTTTGTATGCGTGTTTCTTTTTGCAGTGACCTTTCCATTTATTAGAACGAACTGAGGCATTACGCATAATCTCCTGGTATTGGTACTTGTATTGCGTTTTTTCTCTCGGCATTATTTTCAAAACTTATAGCCTAAAATGAGATGACAAATCATGATGCAGAGTTTTCAGAGCTTTGTATTTTAAATGAATTAAAAAAAAGCAGAATAAAATAAATAAAAAACCTAATTTAGAACAAAAAATGCACTTAAAAATATAATAACATGTTCTAAATGTTTATAATTTGCGTCCCTTTCTTTTTTTCCTAGGATATATAACCAGAAGGTCGGTTTCTTCTTTTTGCCATATATATTCTTTTTTAAAATAGTTAAACAAAGTAAAAACAATTTATATTTGCAAGTTTGTACTTCTTTATAACAAGTTGAATAATAAACATTCGCAAATATTTTTGTTGTTATTGAAAGCAAATAACTATAATAAATATAAAATGCAAGTTATTTCATAAAAATGATTCGCAATTTTATCAAATTATTTTACTAAGCTTAACAAAAGATTTAAATATATCTAGCTCATTAAACGTCCATAAAAACATTTAGAAACGTTCTAGATTTGCACGTAGTTATTTTGTTAACAATTTAAAGTATAGTTTTAGCAATTTGTTTTCAACTTTTCAGAGAAACCGAGTAAAGAACATCGACATTCGATTTTTTTATGATTGATGCGTTTGATTCAAGTGAACTTTCTTTTTATGTAGATTAATTTGGCGTTTAAACAGATTGCATATTTATTTTCCTCCCGAGTTTTAAGTAAAGTTTCAATTTCCCCCCTTGTTTTTATTTTTATGAAGCAGCTGCTTCTTGAGTAAACAGTAGTAGACGCATGACATGGTTATAAATTGACAACATGTGACAACATATAAAGTGACAACATGGTTATAAATTAAAAGTTTTTGATGTGACCTAGTCGGGTAGTAGTAACAGTATCGAAAACAGCCAGACTAAATTAAGGTGGTCCTCCACAGAAAAGGTTAACTTTTGATCGCAAAGAGTTTTTGATTTAACTTTTTCACCAAAGCATGGTTCTATAAATTCTTTTTGAAAATCAATTTATAAAAAAAAAAAATGTCTCGATTACCCAATTATTTAAAAAATGAATGAAAAAATAGCAACTTTTGTGACAAGCTAGCAATCAAAATATTTATCATATCAAGCTGAAAATTGGTGTATTACTCATTGAGGTGTATTAATCCGGATGAGAGAAACATTTTATATTATTAACAGTATATAAAAAGTTACAATCTTTGAAACAAACATAGAAAAATTGGTGGCCAAATGGCCAACATTAGTCTCATAAAAAAGTACTTTCCTTATTTCATTTTAAATATCCTTCTCTCATCCGGATCCTTTTTAATTATGTGGAAAATCAAAAAAAAAAAAAAAAAAAAAAAAATCAAAAGCTTAAGCGAGTCCAAAGTTATCATGTTTTAAAGATTTGTATTCTAGGCAAAACTTTCTTCTGAGGAACGACAAATATATAAAAACAAAACAATAAAGCCATAACAAAAAGTTAAAAAAAAAACATATCAAAACCCTCCAGGAATATATCATAAGTTTTTTTCTTCGTCATCTTTGTCTAAGTAACCCTTTTTAATTGTTCTTAGTTGTTTTTTTCTCTTTTTGAAACGGTCAGTGGACTTTTGAAGAGACCGCTTTACAGTTACTTTCTTCTTTTCATTAAGTTTCATAGAGGTAACATATCCAGTTAGTTGAAATTTATTTATCACAGAGAGGATTCCATTAGGACCTTCATTAAATTCAAAAACAGATGAATTAACTGCAGACTCTAAGACCGCTCTACCCACAAAAATATTTTTTGGGCAGCGTCTCCAAATAATCTGGTTGAGTGCCTCATTGGTGTTTTGGATCAAATTGTCAATCATTCGTATGCTTGGGTTGCAACTAAAGCATTTTCCAAATTTTTCTATAACAGTTTTAAAAATCTTAAAATTTATTAAAATTAAATAATCAAATTTATCATTGTTATTATTTTTCTCTACATCTGATTCTGAAGACTCACTTTCTGTATCAGAAATAAAAGCATCAACACCATCAGCAGTATTTGATAAATTAATTTCAACATCTTTTTCTTTGTTTTGTTGGTTATCACTGTATATGACAGATTTGTTGTGAAGATTCGTTCATCTTCTTTTCCTATTATTAATCTTCTTATTACCCAAAATTTAAAAAAAAAAATGGTTTTGTACCAATACAAATGGGTTTGCAAAATAAACAAATATCTAAAAAGTCGTAAAACTGACACCACTTAGGAACAACTTTTACAGGCTGTTTTTATAACTTATGCCTTTAAGCTGCGTATAACCAAAACGAGGTTATATATTCACATCAATTATTACCAATAAAAAATATATTTTGACTAGTTAATAACTTAAAAATAACTCAAAGTGTGGTTGCTATAGGTGTTTTTATGGATATATTTTTAAGTACCTAAATATAACAGCTAATATCTTTTTTAATAGAGATTGTTCTCAATCCAAATTTTCAGAGACTATTCACAAGTGATGAAGTAATAAAATAAGCTTAAAAAAAATAATTTTTTTTTATAAAAAAAAGCTTTTATGAGTGGAGGACCACCTTAATTCGAAAAGGGATTATCTGGATTAATATTGAAATAGAGAATAAAACTGAAATTGTGATAAAAAGAAAGAAATTGAATCCAAAAAGCGGAAAAAGCATTTTAAGCGGTTTATGGGAGTTTTGCTTATTGGTTACTTAGTGGACCATTAGTGGCAGCCGCTATAAATGGCGGGCCGATAACATTCTACAATAAACATTTAAAAATAAATGTTTATTGTAGCTAGTTATCAGTTAACCACTTTGGTGGTTGCCACTAATTGTCCACTAAGTAGCCGATGAGCAAAACTATAGTAGACCGCTCAAAATGTTTATGCAGGTTCACTTGTCTGGTTCGAACGTCTGCTGTGATTGTGTGACATTCTAGTTTTCAAAATGCAGGTAAAGGGAAAACTTTTAATAAATCATTGAAAAGGTTCAATTATAGATAAATTGGTCTTCGGCAAGTTAGATAATAAGGTGTGTTGCTCTCCTGAACTTGTTAAATGCAAGGCAGACAAAATAAAAAATATCTGCAAGGCATTATCAATGCATTTCGTTCATTGATGGGGCAAACAACGCACTTTGGTGATTTTATTTAAATGGAAATTGCCAAAAGAAGATTCTTATCAAGCTCGTCCATTTTTTTCAATATTTTAAATACGATTTTTACATATTTCATGCAAAAAGACAAATTATCAAATAAAGGTCATGTGCTGGTTATGCGCAGGTTAGTTAGGTTATGTGCTTTGGTGAAAAGATTAAAGAAATAGTAATAAATAAGAAGTGTTATACAAAAAACTTGAAAAATTATCTTACACAGCTTTAAAGTTTTGAAAGAGATGTTATACTGTTAAAAGGAATCTCTCATTTGCCCAATATCCATCAAGAAGACTTTTCTCAAAACCATGAATTTTTTTAATAGCACATTAGTCACGTTGGTCAGGGCGAACTGGCTGATTGGAGTCAAGCTGTTTAATTATATGCTCTATTACATGCTGAAGAAGCAATTTCATAAACTGCCAAAATCCTCTATGTTGATGACCCGTGTTTGTTTTCAGACGTCTGTTGAGAGCTTTTGCATAGTAATTAGTTTTGTGGTTCAAGCCATAAGCACTGAGTCCTTCTGGGGTCATGATATTGAGCAAATACCTTTCAAAATACTTTTTAAAAGCAAGTAACTTGGTTTTGATTTTGATACTGAATTGTGAAATCTCAATAACTCGAGATCCCCTAGCACCTAAGATCGTGTTTGTAGGAAGGAAACAAACTGTCATAACTTTTTTTGCCCACTTCTTTAATTGAACTTATTAGCGGTATTCCCTCTGAAGACTAAGGATTGCTAATTGCTTGGTGATTGGATTTTCAAAATGAAACCTAAAAGATAAGGATTTATAATGTAATTTTGCAATGAATATAAACAAAAGTTTTGATTTGGTTGAGACATCATTATGAGATCATAATGAGATCATTATTTGATAACAAACTATGAGAAACTCTAATAACAGATCCATAAAAAGAGGTCAATATTCAAACTTTAATAATAGGTCAAATAAGAGATCAATTTTTGATATCTTAAAGTTCTCATATTTTGTATCATATTTGACCTCAAATTGATAAAACTGTGTGATTTTATTTTGAAATCATACTGATCTCATAAACGTATCATGTTATGATATCATAGATCTCGTAGCATGAGACCATTATGGTATAATTTTACCAAAAGTAAGTGGGTAGTAAATTTTAATAAATTATTTAAATATTTTTATTTAAAAAATTGGAAAAAAAAGCAATAACAAAGTAGTAAATTTTACCTGCTACCATTTACCAAGCTTTCACTCTAAGTTTCTCTTAAAGCATTCTGTAGTCTTCGTTCAAAATCTGACATAATTTTGGCATTGCATTTTAGAAAAAATGAGCTTGCATTTTAGAAAAAATGAGCTTGTATAGAGCCTCAGATTTGGAAGTTATCAAAGCATGCACTTCTGGATTAGATGTGCCCCAAAGGTAGGGATCATTAGGATCATAATACATTGTTTGTCATTCAGAATCAGATTGTTTAAACAATGTGATTCTAAATGACAAACAATGAATGACAATTGTCATTCAGAGTTTTAGCAGCTTTCAATACTTATGTTTATTTCTGAAGACTTGAGATTATTTGGAGAAAACCAACAGATTCAGAAACAACTGCAGGGAACTCACTAAAAGTGTTTTGAGAAATGGAGTGCAGGTCTTCAGATGTTGGTTCATGGTACTTTTAGCAATCAGCACTTAAAAATCTGTTTCTCTTAAACTGCAACTGTGACCAGTTGTAACCTGAAGTTTATCATCATGAATAAAAAAATTGCCTTTACAGTTCATTGTTTTAAAAAAAAGTTTGTTTTTAGTGTATCCAATATCACCAGACCAAAAAACTTTTAAATTATTTTTCCTTCTTTCGATTTCAATAAAATTTTTTGAAAAGTTCATTTTGGAATTTTAAAAAACTTTCAAGCAGTTTTTACGATTGTATTTTATATTAAAAATCAAAAATTTAATCAGAAAAAAAATCGTTTTTTTTTCTGATTAAATTTTTGATTTTTTTCTGTGAAAGTGGTTTCGAACTTTTTTCTGTATTAATTGTTTTCGATAAAGTTCAACATTTTCTGTGAAAGTGGTTTTTATTATTAAGTCGGTATTTAATGTTGTCTATAATAATCTACATTTGTGAATTTCAAATTAAATAAATTCAGAAAATCGTAGTTTGATTTTAACCATTAAAATAAGTTTTTGTCAGTTTTTTTTCCGACTCTAATTTTATTTTCTTGCAATGAAGTCTAGATAGATTTTCCTCACTTTGTTTATTAAACCAATTTTTCTTCACCTAAATGGCGCTAAAACTTACGTATAGCAGTTTCAAATTCGAAAGGTTTTTCAGCCGTCACACCCCAGGAAACCCGTTACGGTGGAGGGGGTCTCCACATCAATAATATCCTTTTTTCGTGTACCGGCATAGGAGAGGTAAGATGGCGTAAATTTTTAAAACCAGCTAAAGCCACGTGTCAAATAATATCCAAATAAATCTTTCCAATATATTACCGCTATGAAATAAAAATAAAAAAAAGTGAATCGAAGTCAATTAATCAATCTATCTAAATAAAAATTAAAATTCACAATGTCAAATAATCAAGAAATATCGATGAAAAACATTAAAGCACTATTAGATGCACAAAAAAAAGAAATCCTACAAGCAATAAACACAAGTCTTTCTAAAATAACAAGCGATATAGCTGAACTAAAAATTGCATACACTAATATTAAATCTACAGTACAAAAAAATACTGATGATATTAATGAAATACGACAGCAACTGCTCAATCTGACCTCAGATAATAAAACATTTTCGGAAGACATTATTAAGCTTAGTGCGGCATTAGATGACCAAGTAAACAGAAATTTGAGAAAGACACTGATTTTTAAAAACATTCCTATTAACACAAACAAATCTAAGTAATCCTGGTCTGATACCAAACTAACTATTGCAGATACTATCGCAAAAGCGGCTAACATAGACCCGAAAAATGCCCATGACATGATCGAACGCTGTCATCGAGGAAAAGTTAACGAAAACAGCACTAAGTCAAGCCACATTTTTGTTAAATTTCATAAATGGGCTGATAGTGAACATACAAAAAATATCTTTTTTATGTCCAAAAACAATATACGGGTTGAACAAATGTATTCACCATCACTAACTCGACGCCGCAATGAGGCCATGAAAGAACATTTTTTTTCTTTTATTGGTTTGTTTGTTTTGTTTTATTTTGATTTGCGGCACTATATTTGAACTTTTTCAAGCCTTTTATATTATATAAAATTTAGCGATATAGTAATAATTTTTGTGATGTTTATTATATTTTTACTTTTTATTTTTATTCTGTTTCTGGTGTTTTTAAATTGAAGACATTGCAAACGATAAATAGCATAAAATTCCTTTGTTAAAAAATGTGCGCTTGGTTGGTTTCGTTGAATAAAAAAAAGTCTTAATCCTTGTAATTTTTTTATTTATTTTTATTTTTTTGTTTTTGTTTGTTTGTTTCTATTATTTTTGCGTTTTTTTTTTGTTTTGATCAGTACTTTTTTTTATTTTTATTTTTTATTTTTTTAATATTATTATTTTTTGATTGCAGTTTAGATTGCAGTTACTTACATTCATATAAATAATCTTACTTATATATTTTATCGCCGTATCAATTCACAGTAATGAAAACTACACATAGCGAATGTACTGTTTGCTAAGTTAATATCTATAAAAATCAGAAAGCTATTTTTTGTGATAACTGCCTCAATTGGGTCCACCTAAAATGTAACAACCTCAATGATATTGACTACCAATTACTAAAAAACTCCTCAAAAAATTGTTCATGGTTTTGTATAAATTGCTTAGCTAGTATATTTCCCTTCAATAACGAAACTATAACTGACAATGAAAATCTTGCTAATGGTGACACTAAAATAAACAAAAATTATCAAGTATCAGGTTTTCCCATACAGAGTCTTCACACAGTATTCAACACATTTAATACACATATTAATAACAACAACAAAACTCGAAAAACCTCAATAAACAGTTACTACACCAATGTTGATGATTTAAAATGTATAGCAGCTGACAAATCCTCATTCAATGTCTTTCATATCAATATATCATCACTCTCGAAACATTTTGATGACCTTGAAAATCTGCTCCAATCAACAAAACTTGAATTTGACATAATTGGTATATCGGAAACCAGATTGAATAAAAAAAGCCCACAAACTAGCAACTTAACACTTAATGGGTATTCCTATGAACACACACCATCTGAATCACATGCAGGTGGTGCATTATTATATATAAATAACAGGCTCGCCTATAAACCCAGAAACGATCTCCACATCTTTAAACCAAAAGAACTAGAATCTATCTTTATTGAAATTATAAATCCTAAAAAATCAAATATTATCGTTGGTTGTGTTTACAGGCATCCAAAAATGTCTTTAGACAACTTCCTATCATTCTATCTTAATCCGTTACTCAAAAACCTAACAAAAGAAAATAAAACTGTATTCATTTTAGGGGATTTCAACATTGATCTGTTAAAGTATGACACAGATTCATATACTAGAGACTTTTTAGATTCACTCACCTCAAATTACTTTCTACCTCACATTGTCCACCCTACTCGTATCTGTAAAACATCAAAAACACTAATAGACAACATCTTTTCAAATCTTAAATCAAATAAATATAAAGCAGGGAATCTTACCACCACAATCTCAGATCATCTTCCACAATTTCTGATAGCCTATAATATTCTTAAACCACCACCTAATAAAAAGCTCTTAATCCAGGAAAGAAACTGGAAAAGGTTCAATGAAGTTGCATTTAGAAACGATTTTCACAATCTTAGTTTAGACAGAGAACCAAAAATATACCCTGATAATTGTACTCAGTCTCTTGAGAATACTATTTCCAACATTAATCTACTGCTCGATATCCATGCGCCTTTGAAAAAGCTTAACAAACAAAACATTAAATTCAAGACTAAACCATGGATATCAGATGAACTCAAGCACTCTATACAGCACAAAAATAATCTCTTTAAAAAATATATTAGGTCTAAAAATCAAAAAAATAAAACCATATATCATAATGAGTATAAAACATTTCGTAATAACCTCCAATCTAAACTCAAAGAAAGCAAAAAAAAATACTACGATAATTATTTTACTGAAAACATAAAGAATATAAAAGCAACCTGGAAAGGCATTAAAAACATTATTAATATTAAAAGTAACTCTCAAACAACTCCTAATGTAATCATACATAACAATAAAACAATAACAAACCCCTTTGATATTTGTAATGCTTTCAACAACTACTTTACTAACATTGGTAAGGATGTCCAGGCAACAATTCCTTCATCCATGAATCATTTTACATATTACTTATCAAATCCTTTTCAAAAATCATTCTTTATAAAACCTACTGACGAACATGAAATTTCAAATATTATCAACTCTTTAGACGCAAATAAAGCTTCTGGACCAAATGGTCTGCCTGTTAAAATTCTAAAACTATTAAAAACAGAACTCTCAAGAATTCTTTCTAACATTTTTAATATCTCGTTCTCAAGTGGTATTTTCCCAGAAAACTTTAAAACTGCCAAAGTTGTACCTATTTTTAAAACTGATTCAAAACTATTAATATCAAACTATAGGCCGATTTCCCTCCTCTCCAACATTGATAAAATTCTTGAAAGGCTAATGTTTAACCGCTTATACAAATTCTTCAATGAAAATAAATTGTTTTGTGAATTACAATTTGGTTTTCGAACAAACTACTCTACATCACTTGCTTTATTAAGTCTAACAGAAAAAGTTAAAGATTCTCTGGATGAAGGAATGTTTGGATGTGGCATTTTTATCGACCTTCAAAAGGCTTTTGACACTGTAGATATTGACATTTTACTTTATAAGCTATCGTACTATGGTATTAGAGGAGTCTCAAACTCTTGGTTCAAATCTTTCCTTACTAATAGAACTCAATTAGTATCCATTAGTGGGATGAGCTCAGACCTAAACGATATCAAAGTAGGTGTTCCTCAGGGATCTGTCCTTGGCCCTTTATTGTTTCTTATTTATATAAATGACATGTCTAAAGCTTTAAAATTTTGTAGAGTCCAACACTTTGCAGATGACACAAACCTTCTCTATTTTAATAAGTCCATAAAAAAAATCAACAAATATGTTAACTATGATCTTAAAAAACTATGCCTCTGGCTAAATGCCAACAAAATTTCCCTTAACTCCAAAAAAACTGATTTAATATTATTTAAAAGTCGTCACAAAAAATTAGATCAGCAGCTCAAAATTAAGTTAAATGGGAAAAAACTTTGGTGCAAAAACTTTGTAAACTACTTGGGTATAAAGCTAGACGAAAACTTAGCCTGGACTTACCATTATAACGATTTATCTAATAAGTTGAATAGATCCCTTGCCATCCTGTCAAAGCTAAGACATTTTATACAACAAAAAACTTTAAAATCTATTTACTATGCTTTGTTTCACTCTCATCTCACATATTGCCTTTTATCATGGAGTCAAAACATAAGTACTGTAAATCGCCTATTTATCATGCAGAAAAAAGCAGTCAGGGTTATTGAATTTCTACCAAACAATGCACATACATTCCCATCTTTTAACACACTACAAATTTTAAAACTGCATGATATTATCAAAATTGAAAATTGTTTATTTATTCACAGCTGCCTTAACAAAAAACTATCTCCTATATTTAATAAATGGTTTACTCTACGCAGTACAATTAGCTGCCAACTTACAAGAAATTCTTGCAGAGGTGCACTGAGTGTGCAAAAATATAATACAAAATCCTACGGCAAACATTCCTTTAAATACTCTGCATTAATGGACTGGAATCAAATTCAAAATAAATTAAAATCAATCTGTTTTAGCAATATTAAAAAATATGTTCTCAAAACCAAATTAAAATACTACTTGCTACATCAAAATAAATAGAAACAGCAATAGTATCACTGGTGATAATAGATAAATCACCATATAAATTATATAAGATACAAATATGAATGTAGACTAATTGCAACCTTCTGTGAGTGTATTATTTATTTTATTTGCTTCTTTTTTTTCTTCTCTTTCTTTTGTTTTGTTTTGTTCATGGTCGCTCTCCTCGATTTAGCCTAGCTATATGAGAGTGAACCATCCAGAATGTAGACTGTACAAATATTTTTTATAACGTATAACATTCTTATGTAAAACATCTATATTTCTGGTAAATATATTGCTTTTTGTTGTTGTTGTTGTAATAGTAAAGGGCAAAAATAGCAAACCTCCACCAATGCTAATCTGACACTGCCATCAGGAACATGTTTAGAATAAAAAAACATTTATATACCACGTTAATTGTTAAACATTTTTTATTCATTGGACAATTGTTTTTTTGTTTTCAATTACAATTATTGTTGTCTTTCATAATTTTTTCCACGGATTTTTTTTTTGTGCAACTGTAGCTAACTTTATCTGATTTCAACTAAAAGTTTTATGCTATTTACTGGAGGGCAGGAAGAGTTTGTCCAACAACTTTAAAAACACATTTATTCGGTTAATGGAAAGATTTTTAGTTTATGGTGAGTTGAACCAAATTATATTTCTAGTTCAATTTCGCTTTTTTGTAATCTTTTTTACAGGATCAAATTTTAGCTCGAAATTTTGAAAGCCACTTTTTTAAAGTCATCTTCGTAAATACATTTGAACGAATCAAATACATTTCCATCAGAAGAATTTTGCTTTAACGTTATTAAAATTGGGATTTGTTTTAGATCTTAAATTTTAGAATATATATAAATGTATTCTAAAATTATAAATATAGGGTTTTCAATACTCTTGAACTGTAGTTTGCCATATGCATCTTTTGTTAAAACCCTGTAAGTTAAATTTAGTTCAATAAAATATTAAAATTTTTGTAATTGTGAGGTTACGGTCATTTTTGTGAAAACCTCAATTTTTTTAAGAAAAGTGGGAATGACCTTTAAAAGACGATATATATATATATATATATATATATATATATATATATATATATATATATATAAATTCATTTCTAAAAAACTTTACAGAAAAAATTTGGCTTTAAAATTTTGTTAATTTATTTAGAAGTGCTATAGCTATTAAAATAGTATAATTATAATATATGTACATACAAAAAATTGAATACATATTGCATGAGCAATATACTAACAATCTCAAAAAATATCCAATTACAAAAAGTAATAATTTAAAAAAGTTTATTTAGAAAACTATTAGACCATTGGTCAAAAATAGATTTTGGCTATGTTAACTTTTTAAAAAACATAATATATATAAACATATAATATATATAAAAGAGACATGATCAAATATATCAATCTTCATTATATATACATATATATATATATATATATATATATATATATATATATATATATATATATATATATATATATATATATATATATATATATATATATATATATATATATATATATAAACAAACACACACGCACGACTTTAGAAAACTATTAACATTCATGTTTCTCATAAAAACAAAAACACTTAATGATTCTTTGAAGATACTTTGGATTGTATAATAAGAACTATGTGTAAAAAACAAAAACATTCTTGTCCTTCAAGTAGAGATGGCGGGTCCAATTACCTAAACATCGCACGATTAATACAAGCTTAATTATATATATAATTTAATACATTCCTTTTGTTATAATATTTTGCTGCGCGTAGGAAAGTAATCTATATCGTAGCATAAGATTCTTAGCACGCTTGTGTTTACTATCTATTTCATATGTGTTGTTGATCGGAAACCATCCTTTTTCGTCATCTCGAAGGCGCATTCCTTCGCACCATCCTAATAAAACACAAAATTATAAACAATGAATCAAATCCAACAACTTCGAGATGTTAGTACTCTACCATTAGTTACATACCATATTGGCGCATTTCGATTATACGTTTATTTCGTTAAGTTAGAGTAATGGTAAAAATACTAAAATCTTTTATTTTTATTGGTTTCAATTTTTTGAAATTATAAAAATGTCACATTTAAACAAATTTATAAAAAAAATCCAAAATAATATATATATATATATATATATATATATATATATATATATATATATATATATATATATATATATATATATATATATATATATATATACACATACAGTATCGGACAAAACGAGTGCGACCAAATAATGCTAATTTATTTTCTTTATATAAAAGTGCTGCATTTTTTCAATTTAGAGAAATAACTATGTAACTGTTTAGAGACAAAGTTCTTCAAGTTTTATTCATCACAAAGTTCATTATTTGTACACGAAAATTAATAAATTAATCAAAAGTATTAAAAAAAGTTGATTTCCTTCTGGACAAAACAAGTGCAACTCGACAAAATGTTGACCAAGCTGTATTTCGCTATCAATATTTCGTGGCGAATCCTTTGTTGACGATCACAGCCTTGCATCTTCGAGGCATAGATTCGATCAGGTGATCAATGAAACTTCGCTGCCCAGGCCTTTTGGATTTGTTCAAACAGTTGATCCATATTACGAACACCTTCACAACTAATTCTGCGGTTGACGATCTCCCACAGGTTCTCGATAGGGTTGAGATCCGGAAATTGAGGCGGCCAATCCATCACTGATAGGTGGTTGTCTTGAAACCACTGCTTGACTATTCTAGCAGTGTGTTTCGGATCGTTGTCTTGCTGAAAAACCCATTTTATTGACATATTCCATTCAGCATGAGGTAACATAACATCTTTCAGGATATTTTTATACATGAAACGGTCCATTATTCCATTGTTTTGATGTATTGGACCTAGAACCGTTAGCAGAAAAACACCCCCAGACCATTACATTGCCTCCACCATGCTTCAGGGTCTTATGGCAGTAACGTAAATCGAGGCGTTTTCCGGCCGGTCGACGTACACGGCAAATGCCATCGCTCCCAATGATGTTGAACTTCGATTCATCACTGAACAGGACAGTTCGCCATTTCTGCCCATTCCAGTCAATATGAGATGTAGCAAACAGTAGTTTCTTCTTCTGGTTTTTAGTGAAATCAACAGTTTCTTTGCAGGGCGTCGAGAAAACAATCCGGCTTCAACAGCACGTCGTCTGATTGTTCGGTCCGATACAGGCAGCTCAAATTGCTTTTGTATCTCGACTGATGATATCCAGGGATCCTTTTTGACGGATCTGAAGATCATAGAATCCTCTCAAGAAGTGGTGGAACGCGGTCTTCCACCTTTTTTATCTGCTGCCAACTTCCCCGTAGAACGATATTTGGAACATAGTCTTGATACGGTGCATTTTTTCACGCGATATTTATCACAAATACTTTTTTGTGACATTCCACTTACTTAATCGCCAATAATTTTCTTTCTTAGTTCCAATCCAAGACTGTCGGAAGCCATTTTTGCACTTGAAGTCATAAAAATGATAAAAATAATTAATCACGCTTCTCAAGGCTTACCATGTTACATTTACCTTGTGATGATACAATAATGCTCTGTGGAACACAACGTCTTGGTTGGATGTGGACTGTATTGATGTAATGAAACACTTATTGTATTTCACTTCTTGTATTGATGTTCTTCGATAAAACACTTTGATAAAACTCAATTCGATAAACTGTCTTGATAACTGACTGATTGACTTATACTGACTGAATTACATGTCGATTTACATTTCTCTTATATAGTAAAATGAACCTGTGTGAACCTGTTCTGGAAGATTCTAGATGCTTCTTTTCGATGCTTCTGGAAGCTTCTGGATGCGTCTGGATGCTTCTGAATGTGTCTGGATACTTCTGGATGCTACTGGATGCTTCCAGATGCTTCTTCTGGAAACTTCTGAAGCTTCTGCATGCTTCTGGAAACTTCTGGATACTTCCTTTAATTATTAAAAAACTTCCGTGACGTTGACACGGACCAGACTTAAGAAAATGAAAAAAACCAAAAAAGTTGCACTTGTTTTGTCCGCTGCAAAATGGCACTTGTCAACGAAATTCTGCCTGTGTGCTGTCACCTGTCAGCTGATTGCTCATGTCATGGCATGCTATGACTCCAGACTCCTGAACTGTGTGCTGTGGTAGTATAGTTCGTTTCGTTTTCAAGACATGTAAAATTAGGAACACTTTTTAGCATTGTTCGATGTTGGTTTGAAATGTTTTGTCCAATACTGTATATATACACTACTGCTCAAAAATTTAGCACACATTAGATTTAAGTTGCGTTTTTTTCTTCAAAAATGAAATAAAAGTAAAAAATAAGAAATTCAGGGTTTTTTAAAAAACGAAACATTATTTTGACTTTTTTAATTACATTAAGAGAAAAACAACTAAAAAAAACAAATGTCTGCCACTAAATATCTTTAATCAAAGTTAGTATATAAAAAAAAAAGTTAAAAAAAAGCTGCTCATAAGTTTAGCACACCTGGATTTAAGTTTGCTTTAATAGCAAGATCAATAAGGGATAAGTCCACCTTTGTTCTTTATGCATAGTTCACATCTTCTTTTAATTGAATCAAAAAGTTTTCGGCAATAATCAGTTGATAAGCTGTCGAACGACTCTTTCAAACTTTTCCTAAGATGTTCAGCTGATGTTACGGGAGCTTTAGTGAGTTTGCGGTCCAGTACAGTCCATATATTTTCGATTGGATTAAGGTCAGGTGATCTAGCTGGCCACTGAAGTACCTTAATGTTGTTTTCTTGAAACCAAATAGTCACCGTTTTTGCCTTGTGACAAGGAGCGTTGTCTTGTTGAAACTGCCACTCCAACTCATTGCTAAAAAAGATGTCTCTAGTCAGGATTAAATGATTTTTAAGCGTTTCTATATATTTATGTTGATCCATACGACCATTGTATGAGTAGCAGAGACCTGGGTCGTCATAATATAGGTCGTAGGCATATGGGGTTGATGCAACCCCATATGCCTACAGAACCTCCACCACCTTGTAGTCGCGGCACAATGAAGCGACTACGAAACTTCTCATTATAGTGTCTTCGGATAATCACTCTGTTCTTTCGGTTAATAACTGTAAAGTTTGATTCGTCACTAAATATTATTCTTTTTAGTTCATAATTAGTCATTTTTAAAATAGCTCTACAAAATTTGATACGTTTTAACCGATCAATTGGTTTAAGCAGTGGTTTTTTAGCAGCAAGGTAGCAACAAAGTTTTCGATCAATCAATCTTCTATTTACAGTTTGTCTTGAGATATGATTTTTTAGAGCCAAATTTACTTCTTGTGCAATCTCTTTGGCTGAGTATTTAGGGTTTTTTCTTGCAATTCTATAGATACTATTATCATCGGTGATACTTGTTGATCTTGGTCGTCCAGATCGGTTTTTGTCTGCAGTAGTGCCACTTTTTTCAAATTTTTGAATTGTTCTGAGTACACATGAACGAGATACAGACTTAAGAGTTCGAGCAATTTCAGAAATGTTGAAACCACCAAGGTGTAGTCCTACAATACGCTGTTTTATTTCAGAGCTAATTGATTTTTTTCCCATCTTATTGGTCAAATTATGGACAAAATTTAAGCGAAAAATACCAAGTTTATTTCAAATGAGCTAATACATACTATGTATATCTTTTGTTCAGTTAAAATGTAAAAAAGGATAGTTTAATTTACTTTTTAGTAAAAATTTGACGTCAAAAAGTAAAGAGCGGCAGTTAAAAGACAATAGAAGTGCAAGTGTGCTAAACTTATGAGCAGCTTTTTTACACCGTTTTAATTAGCGGTCTCTGTTTAAGTTAAAAATAGATGGTTAGATTAACGTAATTTTTTTTTCTATATAAGGTATGTTTTAATTAACTGTAAAAAAAACAAACTGAAATGGCATAAGAAGTTTACCGTCTTAAAATTCAATTAAAAGAAGAAAAATGAAACTTAAATCTTATGTGTGCTAAATTTTTGAGCAGCATTGTATATATATATATATATATATATATATATATATATATATATATATATATATATATATATATATATATATGTATATATATATGTATATGCATATAATTTATGTTTGTTTTTAAACAAAATTGTTCTTTGGACATTATTTTTCATTTTTTTATTTTGAAAGCTTCATTAGGACTGCATTGAGTTATACCACCAAACCATTTCGAAAACAAGTCATTTACACTAAGGTCAATAAAAATTTGTTTAACTATATATTTCATCATAAGGCAAACTGGTACATGCTTTATACTTTTTGACCTGTAATTTCCTTTGCTATTTCCACCAACTATTTACATTGTGGGAACAAAACTGGTGCCTCTCAAAACTGTTAGAAATCCCTGCCACAACACGCTAGCTGTGTTGTGGCAGCGATTCTTAACAGTTTTGAGTAGCTTATGACATTACACTCATTTTTTCATAACATTTAATGATCCAATATTTTATTGTCGAATAACAATGAGTCATATTAATTTTGAATCTTGTTTATCATTTTATTCATAGCCCTTCCATTTTTAGAATTTGGTTTATATTGTCAGCTAATTTTTTCCCCATTACAAAATTTTCAAAATCTTGTCCCTTTTTTAATAATATAAGTTTCTCAAATTATATTTTTTAATTTTTTTCATTAGACCTTACATTTGAAAGATATTTGTTCTACTTCTTACTGCACAAAAACAAATGTAAGGAATAAAAATAAAGAAATGTTTAGACATTTTGATGTGACAAAACACATTTAGTTGTGACAAAACACATTAGTGTATTTATTTTATATTTTTTGATGCGACAAAACACATTTAGTTGTGACAAAACACATTAGTGTATTTATTTTGTATTTTTAAATTGTTTAAGGTTTAAAAATATAAAGTAAAGAAGATGACTCAGTGAAAGGATTGCCATTCATCAATATAAGAATGTTGTTAATATTGTGATAGTTGTTTGCAGTAAATAGCTGAGTTTTGATGGAGTTGAAGTTCACAAGCCACTGCAAGCCCCAATCTGTTACAGAAGTGAGATCTGATTCAAGATTGACTGACTGTTCTAAGCAATAGAAAAGAGAAAACTTTTTGTGAAGATAGGAGTATATAGTTAAAACATCAGAAAATAAAGATCATTGATGTAGTCAGAAAGATCATTAATGTAGATAAGAAACAAACAGGACCAAAGATAAAATAATGAGGTAACCCAGAAGTTACTAAAAATGAAGAAGAGTGTTGGCCTTCAAGGATGAGATAAATAAAGTGGTTAGAAAAAAATGATTAGTTATCTCAAATATTTTCCCAGATACATGAGGCAAGCATATGAAAAAGACCAACATGCCAAACTTTATTGAAAGCTTTAGATATGTTAAGAGCTTAGCCACATCTAATGCGCAATAAAATCTTTTAGTCACAGCAGTTAGAAAGTCAAACAGAGAAGATCAAAAACCTTATTGATTGTCTGAGAGTAACTTATTTGACTCAAGATGGGATGTTAGAAATTTGTTGATCAACGAATCAAAGACCTTGCTATTGACAGATAGAAGACTGATCAGACAATAGTTGGAGGGGTCAGAGTTATCTCCATAGTTAGAGCTAAAAAATTGGAACCACAGATCCGATTTCCAGCAGGCAGGAAAACAAGATTTAGACAAGCAATTATTAAATAGTAGAGAGTATAGACTAAGTAGTGTTCATCCTGTAAAACACGCAAAGTATGAAGTTCAAAAACATACCAAAATAATTTCTTTACAAAAAGTTAAATTCATGATCCCATATCAAGTTTACAGATTCCTTAGATACAAACCTTATTATTAATATAATTAAAATCTCTCGTCCAGAACTCAAATTTTGAGGGAAATTTACTGGCACAAATCCAATAAATTACCATCACAAAGCCATGTAACATCTCAATAAATACCCGAGGCAAAAAAGTGAACATATTTTATAACAGTTTATTGAATATATAGTAGTGTTGTTACGACTATTAAATAATTTGACTGTTAACTAAACCGATTAATATGTTATCTTAAACTAAACTAAAACTGACTAATACATTTTTGAAATCGCCATTGCTCTTGACATTTCTAAAGCTTTTGATAAAGTTTGGCATGCTGGTCTTCTCCATAAGCTTTCTTCTTACGGTGTATCTGGTAGAATATTTAAGATTATTGAGTCCTTCCTTTCCAATCGTAGTATAAAAGTTACCCTCAATGGACAGCACTCTTCTTCTTATTCTGTAACTTCAGAGGTTTGTCAAGGTTAAATCCTTGGCCCTAAACTCTTTTTAATTTACATTATTGATCTTCCAGATATTCTCACATCTAAGGTGGCATTGTTCGCTGATGAAACTACCATTTATTCTTGTCATGATAAGAAGACAACACTCTCTGATTGCTTGGAGGGGGTATTTGAGCTTGAAAAGTATCTCACTTCTGCTACAGAACGGGGCTCAGAGTGGCTGGCGAACTTTAATTCAGATAAAACTCAATTTTTTTAGCCAGTTGTTATTGCAATAATTTAGATCTTCCTATATTTATGAATGGTAATGTACTCGATGAGTCATCTACCCTTCTAGGATTAACTCTTACTTTTGATCTTTCATGGAAACTATACATCTAATCCGTTGCAAAATTAGCATTTGCTAAGGTTGCATCTCTTTATCGAGACTCCAGATTCTATTCTCTATCTCTATAAATCTCAAATTCGGCCTTTTATGGAATACTGTTGCCATATCTGGGGCGGATCTTCTAATGATGCCCTTTCTCTTTTAGACAAGGTTCAAAAACGCATTGTAAACATAGTTGGTCCTTCTTTTGCAGCCAACCATTATCACATCGCCGTAATGTTGGTTCTCTTTCTCTTTTCAACAAATACTACAATGGGCACTGCGCTAAAGAGCTAGCATCTCTTGTACCATCTACTAAAATTCATTCTTAAGCTACTCATCATTCAATTAAGTCTCATCCTTTTTTTTTTTGACTGTTTCTAAGTGCCCCAAAAACTCTTATTCGTATAGTTTTTTCCTCAAACATCAGTTCTTTTGAATTCGCTTCCTTCATCTTGCTTTCATATAATTATTCATATAATTTGCAATCTTTTAAGTCGTCTGTCAATTGTTATCTTGCTCTACAATCTTCATCTTTTCTCTTCCAGTAACGTCCAACTCTAATTAGTGTTTGCTTGCAGCCTTGTTGCAAGCGAAGATGTTAAAAAAAAACTAGTAAACAAAAAACTAGGTAATAGTTATAATAGTACATACTATTTTTATTAAATGAACAAACAAAAATTAAAAATTGAAAAGTTAAATTGAATGAAAAGATATAAGGATAATAATATTTTTAATCGACTTTTTAAAGTCAAATACTTTTGACTAGTCGACTTTAAGTCAACTTAGTCAAAGTCGATAACAACAAGAGTATATAACCATGACTGTTGATATATGAACAAATAGAATTCATATATTTCTTTTACACGGCATTACTTTTCTGATGGCTTTTTTTATTTATTTATTTCTTAGTCAAAAGAAGCCATATTTAGAAGTTAATTGCAGATGAATTAAATGTATCATTGAGCAAAACTAAATCAGAACAAATCTAGGATGTGTTGAAACTAATAAATGAAAAAAATAAATATGAAACAAAGCTATAAAATTAAAAAAATATGAAATTCCATCATACTCTGTTTAAATAAGATTTAAAAAGAAAAAGTAAAAAAGAAAAAAAACAATTCACATCTTTTTAGCTCTAATACCAGCCGAGGTTTTGTCCATCAAGTCAGAAGCCATAATTCCCACTCATTATGTATTGGATCCTACAATACTAACAATTGAGGAAATGGACAAAAATGCTAATGGGCTGGTAGTGGTATGACTGTTTTAAGCAAGGGTGAATCAACATTTTTTACATCTATGCAAGATGTGATCAGAGATCTGAATACCAACCAAAGAAAGGCATTGCCACCAACTATTTACTATATATTACTACATATTGCTTTTATCAAAAAATTGGTGTCAATCCCATCAAACATAGATGGGGAAGCCAATTATTATGAGCTATGTATCCTTTGCTAGAGAAGCTATTCTGTATTTCAGCTTCTTTTGCATCAGTGGGGTGCATTTTTAAGCCAGAGAGGTTTGATGTGACCAAATCATGCCAGACTGTGTAATAAAATGCTATTGTTTCTTATATATTTGAAATGCTACAGTGATATGGGAATTAAGTTAATGATTTATGACAATGCACAGTTTGTTACTACTAGGATTAACAAATTATTGAGACAAGGAACTTATATATTCCATATTAGTCTCACTCTCAGTTTTCTGCATTTTATCTTTAGTCTTAAGCACATCTCAGTTTATGCAGCTGTGTTTGTTGACAGCACATTAATTAATTAGCAACAGTGTACATTAACTGTAAAACTAAATGGTAGTCTGTTTTGAATTGTTACAAAATATTAGATAATTATACTCTAATTTTTTGTAAAACTTTACCCTGTAACTTTTAGAATTTCAGGTTAAACTTTAAGAAATTTTAAATATTTCCCACAAAAAGATAACTTATTTTAATAACAACCTAAACAATAAAAAACATTACTTATTTTAACAACAGATTGAACTACAAAAAACTTGACTTATTTTGATAAAAAGTTGAACAACAAAAACATAACTTGTGTTTTTGATTAACGCCAGCGTTAAAATAAACTCTATTCTTGGTTTGGTTATCAGCAGGAGCAAATTTAATTATTGGAAAGCAGATAATGCTTAAAATAAACCCTTCCCTATTTATTATGCAAGAGTAATGGATTAATGTATATCATATGGATTATGGATTAATGTATAATGTATATAAAATAGATTAATGGCTATCAGAGGTGTTTTCTATAACATTAAAAGTAATTATAAAAATGGTGTCTAAAGAAAATGAGCTTATTAAGTTTTTCTCATCAATAACAGTTAAATAATCTGTTTTGTATTAGTTTTTATCATCAACCTTAAATAATCTGTTTTGTATTAGTTTTTATCATCAACCTATTTCAGTATGATGTCATCAATGTGTATTTAATGCTGCATTGGTAAAAAAGTATATATATATATATATATATATATATATATATATATATATATATATATATATATATATATATTTATATATATATATGTATTTGTTAAAACTATATTTATTTTTACAATATTTTGAGGGAATATTGATACCCTTATTGTCAAATATATTAAAAAATAAAAAGGCTCTATTATACAAAACCATTTAAATTTACAAAACAATGTTTTTTATAAGAGCTTTCTTTTATAGGTTTTTAAAAAGAGTTTTTTGTGACATAAGTATTGGGACATGAGTTTCTAAAATGACGTCGTCAAATAATTACCATAATCCCAGTTAAGACCATTTTCGCGAAAGGTATTTTTATTGTGTTGTATTTCCAAGGCTTCCTTAACTTTCCTGTTATAACTATTCATTTCTATTTTTAAGGTATTGTGAGTATTCCAGTGGAAATTTCCTTGATAAATTTTGAAATGTTCAGCTACAGCTGAATTTTCCCCTTTACCTTGTTCTGCACTTGTTTAATGTTGGCATATCCAAGACAATATCTATAGCCCTGTTTGACTAATATAACATTTGCCACAAAAGCAGGCTAACTTATAAATACCAGTATATAAATTAATTGGTAGTGTAGGTTTATTTTTGAAACTTAGTAGACTTTTTAAGGAGATTACTAAGAAATCTCCTTAACTAAGGAGATTGCACAGTAATCTCTTTGAAAACTAAAAAATCTCCTTAAACTAAGGAGATTTTTTAGAGATTTAAACACTGGTGAGTATCTTGCTTTTTTAAATACTCTTATACTTAGGACTGAATCCACAGATCCAGGATAAAGAGAAAAACGTTTTGGATATGTTAAGAATTGTTGTTTTTTATTGAGATCTTTTTTGCTGTTAACATTCAGTAATTTATTCAGTAATCAAACTTAACAAAAATGTTATAAAGTTTGCTTATCACCAAACCTTGCTATGCTGACGGGTTTGATACACATAGTTCTATTGTTTGTGAGTGTTGCTGGAAAGTACATTCCATTGTGTACAAACGCGATTTGTAAAAAAGTTGAGTATACAATTTTCGACTCGTTGTAGTTGAAGAATAAACTTGTGGTTCTGTCTTAAGTCATAAGACGTTGATTTGGAAAAGGAATAACATTGTGGTACATAGAAATCTACTTAATCAAGGTTTTGATTGATTTTGAACTGTTCTATAAGATCCCCTCTTTTTCTCCTCTCTTCTAGTGTTGTCAGTTCCAGTGCTTTTTTCATAAGTATGATGTCTCTGGGAGTTTATTAATTTTGTTGCACGATGTTGATTTTGCTCTAACTTGTTGATATAACTACTAAGACGTGGTGACCATTGGCTTGGATTGCAAACTCTAGATGAGGTTGAATGTATGAAGTGTATAATATTCTACAGAAGAATACATCATGTCCTCTGAAAACTTTTTTTAGCACTTTCCATTTTTTCACTTTTTTTAGCAATTTCCATTTTGCTTTTGCGATTTTAACTTCAAATCATCAGACACAAAAATACCAAGGTCTCACTCAACTGTGGTACATTTTAATGGATGACGAAGTCAGTCTTGGCCTAACATTCTGTAATTTTGTGTTGATTTTTTTTTTGCATAAACTTACACTTATCAAAATATAAAAACATGTGCCAATTTTAGTTTCAACAGTTTTGTCAATATTGTTTTGCAAGGATAGCAAATCAGCTGGTGTTTTTATAATTGTCATTATTTTGCTGTTGTCCACATAAAGTTTTATATAGTTGGAAATATTGCTGGTAGGTCATTTATGTATATAACAAAAAGTAAGAGGTCTAAAACGGATCCTTGAGGAACTCCATTCGTTACTTTTTTCCATTCAGATTTTTCATGTTCAATTAAAACTCTCTGTAGACCCCTGAGTAACCATAATTTGATCCATTTTAAGAGCATTTCCTAGTATGCCGTAAGTTTTCAATTTATATATAAGTCTTTTGTGTGGTATCTTGTCAAAGACCTTAGCTAAATTGGTATAGACAACATAGACAGGTTGGTTATGATTAGTAGCTTCAATCCAAATTCGCAAGATTCCAACAGATTTGTTGCGTATCTTTTTCTTTTCACAAAACCATGCTGAACTTTAATAATTAAAACATTAGTTAGCAAGTGATCAGAGATTGATTTGTGTATTATTCCCTCAAGTATTTTACACGGTATTGATGTTTTTGAGACTGGTCTTTAGTGACTACAATTTGACTTACATCCCTATTTGAATATTAGCATAACTTCCGATTTCTTCCACATATCTGGAACTTTCGAAGTTGCAATTGAGGAATTGAAGATAAGTGTTAAAGGTACTACCCACGCAACTTTTTAGGACTCTAGAATGCAATCTTTTTGTTTTGGTCACATCAAGGTTTATCAGTCTGGATAATACTTTTTTGTAATTGATAATCACTTCTCTTTTGGTACATTCAATGTTGGTTTGATTGTTTACATGTTTGATTGAAATCTTGTAAAAGACCTCTATTTCAAATTTAGATTATTTTCAATAAATCTATTGGCTCTATTTCAAATTCAGATTGAAAATACTGGTTTAGAATCAAACATATTACCTGTTGGTCTTCTGTAACTGTGTCTTGATCAAGATTAGGTGAGCGAATATGGTCATGTATTTGAGCTTTATGATTTATATAGGCATGCCGTTTCTTTGGATCAACTTTAAAAACACAAGCAATATCCTTGTCATGTTTTAAAACCGCTAGCTTAACAACTGTTTTTCTTACATGCCGCTTTATATAAACTACGAACGGTTTTATGAGTTTCTGTACCAAGGGTTAATGTTATAAAACTTTTTACTGGCGTAAAATGCTACCAGCGCAGAGTGTGACAAAATTATTTTCGCAGTTTTTTTTATTAGAATAGCATATTTATATATAAAACGCATAAATAAAATAACAAAACATGCAATTATACAATATTAAAAAAAAAAAATTAAAAAAATTAAATTTTAGTGAAAAATACGAAATATTTTCAATGGACCAAAACAACTTTTTATCATTGTAGACATTAAAAATATTACTTTTCAATGCATGTATTTGTCATAAATAACTTTTTTAGATTTATATTTATATAACTTATATATTTAACAGTAATGAAAGATTTTGTAGGTATTCTTTGTGTACAAAACATCTTTTTTACATACTCAGTATTTCTCATCAACTGACCATTAACCAAAGACCAATCTTTTGTTATAACTTTTTTTTATTGCAAAAAGTAGCAAAAAATTACACTTACGTTAAATTGTTTTTAAAAGTCTGAGTGAAAAAAACATTGTTAATTAAAATAATATATTATAAAATGAAAGTCAATAAAATTAATTTAAAACAATAGTAGCGTAAGAAAGTTGATAAATAAAAAATGCAAAATAGTGTTTTGGAACACATGTCAAATTAACATGTAAATAACCGCATAAAATTATGCTTAAATTATTATTTAATGTTTTTTAACTAGATATTTCCTCTAATAAACATGTCTTCACCATGATGACAAATTTTCACCGTGCAATGCCAACATTGATTTTTGGTATTTTGACACACTCTTTCCCGCTGTGCGGCAGTAAAATTTACCAGCATAAATGATTTTATTCAATTTTATAAAATATTTTTAAAAATTACTAACGATAAATTTTCTACAGTCAAAACATTTTCACTCAAAAAATGACCTGTGGAAATTTTTGTTGAAGATCCAAAGATATGAATATTTAGTTGTAAAAACCTGTAATTCAGAGCTTTTGAAATTACTTACTTAGAGTTAAAAATTTATTACAGATTCATTCATTTTAATAAAGTGCACAATTTTTGATAAATTTTAATTAGCAATTTTATTATTAATATTTTTCTACTGATATTGTCAAGCAAGAAATGTAACTCATTTTCAAACTTGCTCTTTTTAACTTATTTTTTAGAAAAATATTGCTTATAAATCTTATCTTTTTCTTCAACTTATTTATAATTTAGAATTATTTATAACCCTAACTCTGAGTTTTTATTTATCTAATTTTTTTCTCTTATCTATTGTGTTTTAAAACTTTTTGTTAAATTTATAATTTTAATCTTTCTTAAACTGAAGTTTTTTCTCTTTATCACTATTATTGTTATTATTAGTACTACTATACTTTTATCATTTTAAATATTATTATTATATTTAAATATCATTTTTACTGTTGTTAATATTGTAATAATTTTTTTATATTACTGTTTTTGTTATATTATTTTTGTTGTTTTCATTGTTATTATTATTAATGTTGTTATTTTTATTGTTATTATTATTATAATTATAGTATAGTGTATACTTTTTATATTCTTTACCATTACTTTTAATCACTGATATTACAACTATTATTTTTATTTACTCCTACTTGTATTATGATTATAATTATCATCATTTTATTATTATTGAATTTCACAGGTGTTTACTTCATATTAGTACTGATTGCTGTTTGGAAATAAACCTTAATGTAACAACTTTATTCAGAATATACTTGATTTGATTTAATTTGATCTAATATTACTTTTAATCGCTGTTATTACAACTATTACTTTTATTTACTCCTACTTGTATTATGATTATTATTATCATCATTTTATTATTATTGAATTTTACAGGTGTTTACTTCATATTAGTACTGATTGCTGTTTGGAAATAAACCTAGTTACTGTTACTGTTTGTAAATAAACCTTGATGTAACAACTTTATTTAGAATGTATTTGATTTGATTTAATTTGATCACTGAAAATTTGAAAGTCAGTGAAAAATGATGAGGCAAGTTTTCATGAATAAAATTAAATAAACAAATACAATTTTTATAAACTTTCTTTTAGAGCATGAAAGAAAACCATCAGGAATTTAAAATACTTGAAAATTTCCAAAGTTTGTTATTGAGCTAGTTAGAAATGATATAGGAAATTTTATTAGGTTGAAAAATGCACTTATGCTTGATTTATCAGAACTGTTTATTGATTCAAAAATCAGGTCAACTCTAGTTTTAGACGAACTCAAAATAGACAGACAAAGGAAATTCCTCTATTTAAAATTTATGCAGAGATTATTTGAGATTCGAAATAGTAAAAAAAGTGGTAAAACTGTAAACAGAATTAATAAAGTTCTAGAAATTAACATTGATGCTTGAATATGGTATGAGCTCAAATATTTTTGATAAAGTCAGATAAACCAGCAACAAAATCCATCAAAGATTTTTCTTCTTATTCAAAAAGTGTTTAGAAATCATGTACAACTTGGTACCACAATTTTAATGGTAAAGAAGCACGTCAAAATGTATTGTGGATAAAATTCTAATCAGAAAGCATCAAAAGAGTTTTATGTTTAAATGTTTTTTTTTGTGTCTAAATGAATATTTGTTATAAGAATTTACATAATGAATTTCTGAATAATTCTTTTTGAATAATTAAAAAAAAAGTTTATTTATGCAATTTTTCCTTTTCTTTTTTTCAAATAACAAATATACAAAATTTGTATAGATTTTTTATATGTAAATTAAAACAATTTTCTAAAGGCTTTTGAAACAAATGGTCTTAGATTTCCAACTACAAAAAGTCTATAGAATATTGTATTGAATCACAATATGTAGTCTAAGGAAACCTTTATTTCTATAGGTCATTTGTTTCAAAAGCCTATAGAAAAAAGTATTGATTATTTTTGTAGAAAAACTATACAAATTTTGTTATGGGGTATGGTGAAAAATTAATTTAATTTTTTTACTTTTAAATTATTTTCTTAACAGTTTAAATACTGTTTGAACAGTTTTACTTATCGTGATTTGCCAAATATTCTAAAGCAACATTGAAAATATATGAAAAATATATGAAAAATATTTTTCATCAGAATCAAAACAGTCCAAGTCCAAATCCATGAGAAAACAAAAGGTATTTTTCTGACTCTGAAAGCTTGTTAAAATTTCTTAAACAGTTATATTCTGCAACGAGAAAAGTGCATCATAATTGGCATTGCTTCATATATAACGTGGTGTTAACAGATTTGTATGATTTTCAACAGTTCCGAATGTTCTAGTTAACATGCAGTGTGCCTGTCCTGTTGGTGTGTTTGAAAGTGGAACTCATTTGTTAAGCTGGAACACATTTTTTATGATGAAATCTTGTTTGGCTAGCCTGTGTAAGAATTACAATAAGTTGAAAAAGCTACTAACTGGAACAAGTGACTTTTATAAAGAACACTTTGAAATTGTATGTTTGCAGCATGCAATTGTATGCCTGCAGCATTACCATTAATACTTGGAACTATCAAGACACTCCCTCCAACATCTAAACAATTGTAGTGCGTATGGCAGAAATATAAATTAGTATTAAAGCAAATCCAAGTAATTTTAGAGATTAAGATGCAGTTTTTACAGATACAATTATCTGATTTAGTACACTTAAGTCGTTATTCTGGGGAAGATAAATACATCCCAACTCATTACTGCTTGTTAAAAGGAAGTAGAGTTGAGTTGCATTTGTTTAACACTGGTCTTTTTGATGGTTTCTTCTATGTACATCATTACTCCTCCTCCATGTTTCTTAACACTCATTTGAAGATGGAGGTGGTACCTCGCTATAGAAGTGACAGATATGTTAAAAAACCAAGTTTCTGCAACGAATATGTGTGGTTGACAATTTTTTTTAGTATCAGCAATATATGCTCTCAGTTCATCAAGCTTTTAGGCATTTAGCAAACAAAGGTTGTTATTCCAGAAATGTAGTTAACTGAGTTCAGAAGTAGGTTTGAAAATAAAGAAACTAAACTGAACTGGTTTAGCCTGGTTTTGAGGGGGCTTTCTCTCTTTGGTTTTGCGGTCCTGATAGTCGATTAGTTATTGTCAGCAGCACTGGCCATTCTTGTTGTTTTGCAGCTTTGACTGTTTCTCAAACTTCATTAGGTTTAGCAAAGATAGTTGATTTTGCAATGGCAGATTTATTGCTGTCAATTGGATTGATAGTAAATTCCTGTTGGTGGATGACATAACAAAAGGGTCGGATAGCTTGGTTAACTAGTTCATTATTTTTTTCATTTTTTTCCTTGTTTAGCTTGTTGAGCTGGGCTTGCTGTGCTGGTGTAACCTCTTCCCCGACAAAGATGTTTTTATACTTTATGTCAGTTTCCTTGTAGTGCCTAGCAATAGAGAGAAATTTAATCTGATCTTCAGGCTTTTCCGAGAGTAATATGTAGTAGACAGACATTTTTTGAAGTGGCCATATTTTGTTTGATGATTAGTTTTTCTATTTTCTGTACATGGTGAGACTCTCGTGGAATCAAAAAAATCATGACTATTTTGTTTTCATCATCATTATTTGTTTCAGAAAGTTTATTTATTCTTCTGTTTTTTTCCTCTGTTGCGCAAGTGTTTATTACTTTATTGTGAGTTGTTTTTTGTTCAGTTGAGTTTCCAATAAGAGCAGTTGCAAACGTTTTGGCAGATGGATTTGTTGCATTTATGATAGTACTTTTTTAGGCCTTGACTTCCACTTTCAAGTTTTCTATTTCAATTCTTTGTTCATATAAAATATTTTTCATACCTATATCATTTTATCTCTCATTTTTGAAATGACAAAGTGCAAAAGCACATCCAGCTGACCATATTTAGAAACTTTTTGATAACCTTCAGTTACTGATAGTTGTTAAAATTGCTGTCATCAATCACTGGGTGCGTGTCAGTTAAGATATTTGCTTTAGATGCTGCAATCTTCTTAGCACAACAAAACTAGTCTTAATTGGCAAGGAGAGCTACTACCCTTAATAACCGTGGATTACCTCCTAGTCATGAATTATTTATTATAATTAGATAACTTACTACACAGGAACTAAAGTTTCACACAGTTTACTACAGTTTACTAGTAAAGTTTACTACATAGGAACTAAAGTTTTACTACACAGGAACTAAAGTTTCAGTATGTGTTTTTTTCATTTAATGTTACTTCACAGACTAATGTGTTTATTACTAAAGTGTGCATTTAATGTGTTAATATCTTTTAAATGATTTCACATGGATGTTAATGTTAGGCGCTATTCAAAGAGCATTACTTTCATGATAATGTAAAAAATACTCAGCAACCACCACCATAAGTGCTAGGCTAACTGGTCCAGAGTTTTAATATACTTGACAACGAGGGTATCAATATTCCAATGAAATTTTGTAAAAATAAATATATTATACCTTTTAACTCTGTTGAACATGTCAACATTTAAAATATATATATTCCTTTACTTCTATTTGAAACTTAGATTAAAGGTAATGTAGACATTCAAATATTAAAAACTGAATTTGCACAACATTATAATCCATTTCTGAGGACTCTATCGTTTTCACTAAGTGAAAAAAATTACTTTTTTCAGTTTTTTTATCAAACAATATTTGCTTAACTTAGAACTTAAAATCTTGCTATTAAACATTTCTTGGGTTTACAAATCTCCAAAATTAAATATTGATAGTAATATATAAATTATATATATAATTATAGTAAAATATAGTAGCACACTATATTTTCTTTCAGTTTGTATATAAATTTTATAACAACCTTTATAAGATTAGTTAATTGAAATTCATGTAAAAACTTTTAAAATAGATAAATAGTTATATATAGAAAGTTACTTAACTTCTATGCAGTTAAGTAACTCTCCAAATCAACAGTTGGCAGCCAAGGACCTTTTTTAATTAAATAATAATCTTGCTGGAGTGTTTGGTTTGTCATGAATTATTATCATCATGTCCATTTTACCAGGAAATAAGCAATTTGTAATGAGTATGTGTTGCAATAATTAACTTTATGTGTTGCAATAATTAACAATATTTTCCAGCATTTAAGTGAAACAATTAAAATAAAACTTGAAAATTTTTATAAAAATAGAACATTTAGAATAAAGAATATTCAATAAGTATGCCAAAACTCATTAATATGCATTTGGTTTTCACAGAAGTAAAATTTTAGGAATGCTGTCAGGTGAGGTCTTATACTTGAAAGGTTATTTATAGACCGTACCAACCCACTATATATTTATGATGAAAAAGACTTATACTGAAGGTTTAGGTTTTGTCATGCTTTCATTTTGTATTTAGCAAACTTGCTACAAACAGATTTACAACCAAAATCAAAATTTTTTTGTTTCTTTTAAGTGCATAAAAATCAATTTTATACAACAGGATCTATTCAATTTTATACAACAGGATCTTTCCAAATTGCATTTGTTGAAGTATTGTGAAAAGAATTAGTAAATACATCAAATAACCAACTAATCCACATGTTTTAAATGAGAGCAGAGTAAAGTTTTACGTGGCAGAATTACCACAGTAACTAGATAATAGACTCACACACATTTGCACACAAAAATCACTCAAGCACAAATATGTTTATGTCAATTGATCATCAAATTATTCAATTAATGGTGTGTGATAGGAACGGCAAGTTCATTAATGTTGCTGCAAATGGCCTGGTAGCACACATGATGCAAGGATTTTAGGAGAATTAAAACTTAGTAAAAAATTTTATAGATGGTATTCTTAAAAGTTTACTTTTTGATCCGGCTATCCATGTTTTTGTTGGTTGCTTACGCCATATCCAATTACAACAGCTTGGCTGTTGTAATTTGACTTGATTGGACTATATCTTTAAGAAGATATTATATAATATCTTTAAGAAGAACAAGAGTTTTAATTGAATAAGTGTTTGGAAGGTGGAAACAACTTCCAATAGTGTTTTGAAGGTGGAAAAAACACTTTCATTTGCTTCATGGAGATATTCAAATGACTGAGAAAGAGCTTATACCTTATTTGCTGTGTGTGCTTATTGCATAATTTAACTATTACGTTAAATGATGTATATCCAGTCAAGATATAGTTTTCAAAAATAATTTCTAAATATGTGATGACTTGGCTTTGGGATACTTTTTCGACAATTTATTTTAACATTTTTCTGAGTTTTAAATTCTAAAAGTTTTCTTGTATTGTAACATGTTTTAATAAAATTTTAAAAATTACTCAACAACCATTGATAAAAAAATTACTGACTACGATTTACTAAACACAATTTTCCACTAGGTATTACCAAGAAATAAAAAACTCCTTAAATTTTGATAAGGGCTTCTAAATTTGCTTGGCCCTCCATTTGGGGGGCGTGGGATAGCCTAGCTGTAGGTTCTGACTATTTATATGGTTAACAATTTATATATTAAAAGCCAATTTTAATCTAATAAAAACTTTTAAAATTGCTCATATTCAAATTTGAATGTTTAATTTGAAAAACTTTCCATTTGGAATATAAACAACTAATTTGTTCAAACAGAAGTCTGAGGAGGAGCAATTCCACTAATTATTCTCCTTAGGTATAAAACAAATATAAGTGTAAGTTTATGTTGTACAACAACATAAACTTAATAGAAATTTTTAAATCAACCACTATGTGCATATTTATAAACAGCAAACCAAAATAGAAACAGGTAAAAAATAAACAAGTAAAAGATAAGAATATAAACTCATAGCTACTTAAAGGTAATCTATTTTTAAAAAACAACTTTGACAGTTAAAAAAGTTGCTAGTTACTGAAATATTCAAATCAAAGCTTATATTTACCATCAGGAGTCTTTCGAAGAACTTTCAAGACATCACCTTCAATAAGTGTAAGTTCATCGCTTTGTTGAGCTTGATAAGCACGTTTAACTTGAACCTGAGGACAATCTAAAAAGTATTGTATTCGCTTATGTAAATAGTTTTTAATATTAATTTTGTGGACTTGAGTATTTCTAACTTTGCTATGAAGACATTCAAAAAGTCTTAAACTTAATTTTACAAAACATAAAAATTTTAACTATAAAAATACTTAAATTTACAGTTAAGTTACAGTTATAAAAAAAAACATTTTTTGCCACCATTTTTAATTAATTTTGATTTAACACCATTATTTTTAATTATTTGATAAATATTCTTTTTTAACTTATTATTAAAAGATATTGAGTAATCACGAACCAAAGAGGTGTCAAATAAAAGATGTTTTTCGCTAAATTTTGTTCCAGAAGATTGGGCTTATCAATTTTGGAATGAGTATTAAACAATTTGGAATCATTGAGCCATATTTGTCATTATGTTTTTCAACAAATCTAAATTTTAGCATTAACTATTTTTTTTTTGAATTTGAATTTTTTTTTTATTTCACTTTTTTTTTTGAATTTTTAAAATATAATAATTTTATAAAAAAGTTGAATCCCCGAACAAAATGTCAAAAAATAATCTTGACACAAAAATATATAACACATTTTTTAACTTTCTTAAATGAAAGTTTGTATAACGAAATAAAACAATTCTAAACTTAAGAAATATTACATAACATTTACTTATTAATAGGTTTATTTAAGTAAATAGGAAATTTAAAATACTTAAAACATTTAAATAAAAAGAAATTTAAATAAAACTTTCACTAAAAACATTTAAACAACAGGGAAAATTCAAAACTTTAAACAATGTATTATCAAAGCTCTTACCAAAATCATCATATATAGATTCTCCTTCAACAACTTTATTTTGATTTGGGAAAAAAACTTCATTCCAACGTGTTTTATCATTTCTAAAAAAAGGGAAAAATTTAAGCAAAAAAGACAAATTTTTCAAATGATTTTTTAAATATATTTATTTAACTAGAAACATATTTATTGACCATATAAATTATTTATTTACTTTACAAAGTCAAAGGACGCATTACATTCTAAACAAATTTTTAATTTTTTTATTGTTATTGTTGTTACAACTAGGGTTAGGACTATTGTAATTGCAATTGTAAAAATTAAATACAATTACACATTACAATACAATAATATTGTATTGTAATATTACAGAAACAATAAAAAAAATTTATTTTGGTATTGTATTGCTGTGATGAAAAACAATTATAATAAGTATTGTATTGTTTTTTTTCTAACAATACAATAAAATTCGAGAACTATTGTATCATATTGTTTTAATGAAATAAAATTACAATAACTATTGTATTGTTTTGATGAAAACAATTACAATAACTATTGTAGTGAGTTACTTTACATTTACGTAGAAAAGCTAACGTATTTTAACTCTTGATTTGAATGCTGCAAAGGAACTTAAAATATATATGAAAATTAACTTTAGTAATACAAACAGTTAAACATAATAATTATTTCTAAATAAAAATGTTAATGTCTTTTATTACAATAACAATAAATTGTTATTGTATTACAAAGACGAATTACAATACAATATTTATTGTTATTGTAGTGGGTCATTACAATACATTTTTTTTAGATATTGTTATTGTTTTATAAAAATGAATTAAAATACAATATTTATTGTTATTGTATTACAGAGTTAAAATAGTTGTAAATCACAAGTATTGTTATTGTTTCTAAATTAAAAAAATTCAATAACAATAACTATTGTTACTGTTATTGTTTTCATTACAATTACAATAGTCCTAACCCTAGTTACAACCCTATAAAGTTTCCACATCTTTAAAACTGAATTGCGCAAACAATATTATTATGACATAACTTTAAACTTCATTTTAATAAAACAGTTCCATAAATAATTATTAAAATTTTTGTTACAACCTGATAAGTGGTTTAAAAATACCAAAAAAAAAAAAAGAAAAAAAAAAGAGAAGATTCAATATCATTACATTTACAAATATAACAAAAATCCTAAAGCATCATTTAGATTAAACAATACAAGAAAGAGCTGAGTATTGATAGATTATCAGGTAATCATTAGATCACAAAAAAACCTATTGCTTTAATTAATCTTTTATAAATGTTTGTGATCTTCATTTCATCAGTTGAATTCTCTGACCATTCTTTTATATGCATATTTTAATTTTTTTTTAAACGTCTTCACTTCCAACAAGGCTGCAAGCAACCATTAATTAGAGTTGGAAGTTACTGGATATGCAGCACCTCTTCAATCTATTACCTTTCTCATTGTTCTTTATTGTTCTCTCTCTTCTCAATACCTTCTTTTTGATGTTATTTCTGGTCAAATTGACCAAGTTTCTCTTTTCACTTTATCCCTATCCCAATATTATAGTTATTAGTGACTTTAACTCTCATTACACTAAATGGCTAGGCTCTAACACCGCTAACCACCACAATACCGCTGACCCTTTAGAGCTTTAGTGTCTTAACTTCTGTATTTCTCAATTTCTTACTCAGATATATAAATTTGTGTGCCGTCTCGAACCTTAGCTTGAGCTCAGTTTTAGGTGAGCTATGATCTCTCTAAAATTTTAATTTCTTAAAGCTGACTGAAATTTCTTTTATGATTTTCTATGTGACAAAGTTGATTTTTTTGTCTTTCTGCTGATAACCACACATAGTCTCTTTGATTTAGACAGGTATGAAGTTTTTATTTTTTCTATTCTGATTTAGGTAGACCCTCATTCTACCCCATAGTTTTTAAAGTCTTGTGCATCTGCTATTTCATATGTCATTTTCAACTTTTTTTTATTAATTTTTTAATCTCTTGAAAATAAATGATTTTTATTATTACAAGAAATCAATCTAAAAAGGTGCTGATAAGCTCCATTATTATCAGTTTACCAAATCTTGTATTTTACAAATTCTTTCTTAGCAAATAGTTCTGTTTTATCGCTTAAAGATAAAGCAGGACTATTTGCAGAGAACCTTTCCTCTAATTTGCCTCTTGAATCTAATGATTACACTCTTTCCTCCACCCCGAGCAACAGCCTAATCTACTGTTAGATAATGTCCAAATCTTCTGCTGCAGTTTCTCTCTTCAACTTTTCTACTGCTTCCATTGCGGAAGCTCAATGATAAGGCAAAACTATTTCCAAAGAACTTTTCTACTAACTCGACCCTTGAACCTAATGGCCATAATCTTTCTGTCATTCCAGTTTAAACAGTTTAACCGATCGTTAGTTATCCAAATCATTCTGGCTTCCACTACTAAAGTGATTTCTCAATTAAACTCTTCTACGGCTTGTGGTCCAGACAACATTCTTGTTATAGTCAAATAAAAGTGTTTTCCAGAACTCTCTTTAATTCTCTCTAAACTAATTAACAAGTGCTCAACTAAATTTTGTTATCTTGCCTGCTGGAAAATAGCATCTTTAACTATTCCGGATTATTAAAAATCAGTCCTCTCTATTATTAGCGAGGTCTTTGAGTTATTAATTAATGTTAACATCTTATCTTGAGTCTAAAAATTTACTCTCTGACAATCAATACTGGTTTCAATACTCTTGTTCTACAGATAATTTGTTAACTGTAATAATAGTTTCTATTGTGCATTAGACCAAGGTGATAATACAAGGGCTAATTTTATCTACATATCAAGGAACTTCTATAAGCTTGCTTCATCAGGAGGAGCTTTTGAGATTATTAAATCACCTGAAGAATCTTATGTCAAGAACCCAAGAAGACATAAAGACTTTACATTTCTGACCAGTTGACATTTTTTATCTAGTTTATTTCTTATTGCATTATTCCTTAATAAATGAGCTTCGATATGTAACAAAACCTTACCTGTTCAAGTAATTAAATATAAGTTCAACCTGTAGAGTAAAACATAGAGGTAATACAAGAAAAAAATATTAAAAAATACAAAGAACCTTTACTTACAATGTGTTTAAAAAACAGTGATATTCAACAGTTTTGTTGTTGCAATTCTCAAGTAAAATTAATGTGAAGGCATATTTTAACGGGTTTATTTGGAGAGTATTAACTTTTGGAGGATCTGGTGTTTGTATATTTTTCAGTTCTTCTACTTTGAGTAAAGAACGCTGACAGTAATCAATAACATTAAACTGTCCTTCACTCTTCATTTTTGTTACAATAACTATATCAGTAAATAAAAACAAAAAGATTGATTTGCACTTTCCTTTAAAGATTTGCCTTAACTGATTTTTGTATTTTGATAAACGACCTTCTTCATGTAGACAATATAATAATCCTTTTTTTACTAACCATCTAGAAGCTGAAACTAATGGTATTGGCTGGAAGAAAAAAAAACAAAAAAATCGTATTTTATAATCCATATTATATCGCATTTAAAATCACCTTTAAAATAGTAATAAATTATATAAGTATGTTATTTAAACACTTTTGAAAAAATTCCAACATTGTTGCAACATTTAATTTACAGTAGTTAAAAGTACAATTTACTTAAATTTTAATTGTGAAAATTTTTTTTAAATGTAACTTTAAACATGTAACTATTTACATGTACTACAATTACTAATAGTACATATATAGCATATACATATATAACATGTATATAATTACTAAAGAACATTAACATTACATTTGTTGTGCATTAACATATACAACAAATACTAATAGCATGTACAACCAGGGTTGGCAAAAACTCGGTTTTTTTTTTGAAATTTTGGGTTTTATTGGGTAAATTTGGGTTTTTTTGGGTTATATTTTTATTTCATCTCTGTAAATATGTTTTTGTTTTTTTGTTTAATGATATTGAAAGTTAGTTTCATTTTCTACTTTAACTTTATTTAAAATATATTTTATATATTGTTATTTAATAATTTATAATAAGAAGTTTTCAAATTATTTTGAAAAAGATTTTTAAATATAATTTATAACTGTAATAAAAAATTTTTTTTTTGTGTTAAATCTATATGTATTAATTTACTTTAAATTTCAAAGTATTATTCTATATAAATAAAATGTCAATGAGAAATGAGAAAAAGAAGGCTAAAGAATGGGAGGTAGTAATTGAGATTTCAATTTAACTTTGAACTTGAAATTCAAATAAACAAACTTGTTTCTCTGCGCAGCAGCCTTGTTTATAAAGATTCGTGTTTAGGAGTTAAATAGTTGAGAGAGGATTGTAACCACAATAAGGTTGCCTCCTCGACGGTAGTGGGCTCTTCTGGCCACTACTACTCATTTAAATTCACCTAGGGAGGTGAATAATAAAAAAGAATAAAAAATCTCAATCGATAAAAATATTTAAATAACAATTGTAATAATGTATTTCCAGATAATAATTCAAATATTAGTAAACCTGCTCTGATAGCTGTTTGTTATATTTGCTCTGATAGCTGTTTGTTATATTTGTTGGTTATAATAGTTGATAATAATAGTTAATAATAGTAGTTAATAATTACTTTAATTAATAATATTATAATTATAATGTTAAAGTTGGTTATAACAGTTCAGAAACTTATTAAATATCTTTAAAAAAACCCAATAAAACCCAGATTACCCATGATTTTATTGGGTTTCATTGGGCAGGTTTTTTTGGGAGGGTTTTTCAATGCCAACCCTATTTACAACAAATACTATCAACATGTACTTCATTAGTATTAATATATATAATACTAACAAATTTGAAAAACTCATCAACAATATCAAAATACTTCATAAAATCAGTTTATGATTCATTTGGTGCAATTGTTCCACAATTAACAGCCAAAGATGGTCTACTATTTGTATGCTCCTTGTTAAGTTTTAAATACAGTTAAATGCTAGAATAAAATTCTAGAGTTTCCAAATTCGAAAAATTGTGAAAGTCTTAGCTTAATTTAAAATGCAAATTAATCAAGGTGAAGGGTTTAGTATCATATATATATATATATATATATATATATATATATATATATATATATATATATATATATATATATATATATATATATATATATATATATATATATCCTTAGCCATGTCCTTACAATGCACAACCACAAAGCAAGTGAACTAATGATTTTTTATTTTGTTCAGGCTTACCTGATTTGCTGAGTTGCAAATCTAAAACATGTTTTATTTAACCTGATGTGGGTTACATACCAAGTAAGCTATTTATTTAGGCAGTAGAGAAAATGAAACTTTATTTAAAATGAATTGAATTAAATTAAATGAGAAAATGAATCTATTAAATATGAATAATTTTCATAAATTTTTTTTCTTTAAAAACTGCTAAAATAAAAACAGATTATTATTATTGCAAATAAAAAACATTTAACAGCTAAAAATTCATACCTTAGTTTTAAAAATTAGAGTTTTTTGAATATAATACATTTCTTCTGTTTGCGCCATCTTTCTTGCACCTTCATTTGAATTATGGACAACCTGCAAGAAGAAGAATAGTAATAAAAAAAAATATTTATTAGAAATAATAATGTATATAAAAACTATATGCAATATTATGCTATGTTCAATATAAAACTATATGGTAATGCCAAAGGTTTTTTTTATTGTGAAAATGTAGCAAATGTTTTGATTAAAAGTTAGAAAACATTGCTCCAGTTGAAGCAGGTGTCATTGTGTTGTGCAGAACATTTTATAAATGTGGAGGACAAAAAAATTGGGAGAAAAGACAAAAAAAACAAATTTTGTTAATTATTTCTTTTTCTTATTTATCTGAAAAAATATTGGGTTTAAAGTGAGCATTTTTAAAGTTAAAGTGTTTAAAACACAGTGGCTGTGGCACTTTAAGATTGGCAGTTAGCATCAATATTGTTAAATGCTGACCCTAATTCTAAGGGATATATATACATACATAGGGGCAATTTCGCATAAGTGACGGTCAAAACATTGACACTCTTTATGCTGTTAAAAATGAACAGATAATGGAAATGACTTAAAACTTTCCAGAAATGTGAAACACTATCATATAATTTAGTATGCAAGTTACAGCATTAAAGTCTTAAACTTTTTCAAAAATTAACTCTACGTAGCGTGACTGTCGTAAAGTTTATTTTTTACCACTTCTGAACAAAACAACTTTGTCAGACTTAATGCAGCAAACAGCATTGTAAAAAAAAAATCATATGTTGTGTGTATTTAGCACACATTGATATTATTACATGCTGAGTTTCATAGTTTTACTTGGATTTTTACAAGCATTTTTATGTTTTTTTCAAAAATCTTTAGTATTTATTACTAGAAAACGTTTTAATTCAAGAAAAAACATGCATAAAAGAAAAAACAAGTCACAGTATAAAACATGTTTTGATTCTTTATATGGACTCCTCAAACTTTTAGAACAGCCTTTATTCTTTGTGGCATTGATGCAACAAGAGACTCACAATTTTCAGGCGATATTTTATGACACCACACTTTCATTATTGCTTTTCTCAAATCTGCTAGTGAAATTGGGTTCTGTTTAAAAACTTGTACTTTCAATTTTACCCAACAGTTTTCAATAGGGTTTAAATCACTTTTATGTTTGCATAGTGAAACCAGTATCTTTAGTAAAACCATAGAAATGCTGATAAATACTTGAAAATTAATTTAAACCATGGCAATACTAAACTCTTCCTGTAAAAGTTAGAAAAAACTATGACATTAAAAATAATGTGCATGTTTTTAGTCTTCTATCTAATTAAGAATTTATTAATTGCTAGATTGACTCTACTTACTAAGAAAAAACCATCTTGTTTGTAAAAAAACACTTCCCAGAAAATTTTTCAAAAATTGTTGTGTTAACCTTTCTGATTGACATAATCAGAAAGATATACCAACTGAATCTCCTTTGATTTTTCCTAACATATCACAATCCCTCATGTAAAAAGGTTATTAGAAAATAATTTTCTACCTCTCAGAACTTTTTTTCTTCAAAACTTGTGTTTTAATGTAGACAAATTCTGAAGTTACCAAGTTTTGAATAAACTGAAGATTGAATTTTACATTACCAAGCAAACAGATTTCTATTGCGCAAGAAAAATAATGATTTTAAAAGTTGTTTTTAGCAGCTGTAATTGCCTATATTAAATTATATGAAAATGCATAAATTATATGAAAATGTATAAAATATATTTTTTCTTTAATTGTGTTTTTAATGAATAAATAAATGCATAAATTCTTCTTTTTTTTCCATATGAAAAAAACTTTTTCAATTAACATGACATAGGTTGTTTTTATTTACATATATATATATATATATATATATATATATATATATATATATATATATATATATATATATATATATATATATATATATATATATATATATATATATATATATATGTAAAGTTTAAAAACTCTTTTTAAATCTTTAAAACTAAGATTGAGATACCTGCTAAAGCAAACACACCAACACCCATAATTGTTTGAATAGTAAAGCCCTTCAACAACTAACAATACCAAATGGATTTGTACAGGCTTTAAGCAGTTTGTTAAAAATTTAAGAATTTTCAACAAACTGCTTTTCTTTAAAAGCTAAAGTTCATTATATAATGGCAAATGTTAGTTTTTGGATAAAGTCATCCAAGTTTTCTTTCATAGCAATAATACAACTTAAAATTTTTTCCTCGTCTCCTCTGGTCTTTGAAGCAATAAATTATTATTTTGTGCTTAATACACGAGAAGGGATGTTTATTATTTTTCAGAAATTTTTCCAACCCAACACAAGCTTATAAGGAACCCTCTTCCTTCCTTTATTAATTTTTACTTGTTGTAAAACATCTCAAAACTAAAAAAAGCCAATATATATATGTTATATATATATATATATATATATATATATATATATATATATAAATATATATATATAAATATATATATATATATATATATATATATATATATATATATATATATATATGATATATATATATGATATATATATATATATATATGATATATATATATGATATATATATATATATATATATATATATATATATATATATATATATATGATATATATATATATATATATGATATATATATATGATATATATATATATATATATATATATATATATATATATATATATATATCAGTCACTGTTAAGAATAAAAACTTTCAGTGCAATCAAACTTTAAAATACAAAAGCAGGCTTTATAATTCGTATTAAGCACACAAGAAACTTCAAACAACCTTCATACATCTATGAGTTCAAATAAAACAATTATGTTTGCCAGACATCATGTGATTGCATGAGCAACATCCATTAATATCACATATGAGTATATCCATCCAAAAAATGTATGACAAATATTTTTAGTATTATAATTTAAACATTTGATTAAACTTTATAATTTGGAGAGTTTGGAGTCTGACCATGCAACATAAAACTTTATTCAACATAGAGTTGTTTTGCTGCAAGAATAACTTTCAGATTTCCACAACGTGTGGAAATCTGAAAGTCTTACATTAATACATTTAAAGTTTATTTTTGCATAAATAACATTGCCAAATACCGATATGGAAAAATAAAAGTTTGTTAGCTATGTTTAAAACAGTTCTTTTAATTTAATTTCATCAATGGTGGATATATTAGTAACATGGGCATTCTGTTACTTGAATTGAATAATAAAAAAATAATAAATTGTTTAGGCCTGTCCAGTATAGCAAGGTTAAAACCAGTCCAGCATAGCAAGGTTGAAACCAGTCCAACATAGCAAATTTTGGGTGACAGGAATAGTGTCAAAAAATGAACTTCAGAATAGTGCCAAATATATTAAAAAGGTCTAATGTCGTAAAAAAAAAAAGGAATAGTGTTGCAAATGAATTTAATGAATAGTGTCGAAAAAATAATAAAGAAATAGTGTCGCTAATAGTAAAAACGGAATAGTGTCACAAATAGTTAATTTCAGCAGTAGGTTACTCGTTTTTCTTACCTTTATAGCAAACAGCTTTTACAGAAAAAACAAAGAATAATGAAAGAAAAGATTGCTACCGAACCCCAAACCATCAGTTGATGTAGCGCACTCCTTTGCGGCAGCAATCTATAAGATAGTTAATGTATGTACTGAAGCCCCGGCAGCAGGCTATTTCAGTATGACATCAGACATGTTATCTAAACACACATTTATAGTTGTTATTATTATTTTTTGTTTTCAACATTTTTTGTTTTATTCATTAAACTCCTTTAGAACATTTTTCCCTTTTTCTATTTTAGACTATTCATTAAATTCATTTGCGACATTATTCCTTAACCTGTTATTCCACAATCAATAAGGTGACAATTTTTTACACTATTTCACCATTCTGCTGCATCAAACTAGAATAATTTGCAAGTGATGTATTATTAATCAAGATGTCAATAACAACCCTGACAAATGTCAGTAATTTTTTTTGACAGGTTTTTTATTGGTAAAATAATTATGTTAAGTTAACAAAACAGTATTGCACCTGATTCCACATAGCCAAAATTAAGTAACCTCCTTGTCTATATCCTATAACCACAATTAAGTAACCTCCTCGTCTGTAGTGGCCTTCTGGGCCTTGGGGAGGTGAATTAATAAACAAAACAAAAATTCAAAATTTACTGTTCTTATGCAATTATTAATTTCAACAAAACCTTTTTCTGGTTTATTAAAATTAAGCAGTTTTTGTATCTAAATACCATGTGCAATGTGGGTTGCTCCATATAAAGATTTCATTAAAATTTAATGTAATCATTAAAAGTTTCTTCAGTGAAATCTGGATTACCATAGTGTAGTAAAGCTACTTTGTTGAATGTTCTTTGGCACAACAAAATTTTCATAATTAAAGTTTAAATTTGCAATAGCACTTTCGAATCCACTCTATCAAGCAAATGTTTTCTGCTAATTTATAGGAATTTAAATTTCCTGAATGAAAATGAGTTTACTGAAACCAGACATTTCTATTATTGTTTTACTTTTTAAAAGATCAATACATAACTATAAAATTTGTGCAATAGATAGAACTTTCAGTGATTATCCAGGTTATATTTTTAAAACCTGTAAAAAATTTTCCTAAAATATCCAAAAAAAATCTAGAAAGTATTTTAAAAATAATCCAGAACTATAAATGGATTTTGTGTAATTAAGAATATCTTATGTGCTTAAAAATGATAATGTGCACATATATAATAGAATTATTAGTAGTATGGAAAAAATTGAAGTTTTGATTGCAGTTGACAAGGATGTGGGTTTGAAAATGCCTTAGGGAAATCTTTTTTGTTTTTCTTTTAAACTTTTATTTTGAAGTAGTTTTATATTTTTCAACGATTATTGTTATTTATAGTTATGATTATCATTTATTTTTATTTTTCAAAGTTTTCTAGAATAAGTGCATCAATACATACATAAATCAACTGACATAATGAGAGAGGATATACCATAATGACATACATCAACTGAACTAAATAGGTATAAGCTCAGTGGAATATAAATACATCAACTGAGGGTTCTGGTTTTGGCAGGCATTCTTTAATTAAAAGAAAAGTGTTTCAATATTTATTTAAATAGGGTTTATAAATTAATTCATATATTCATATCAAACTATTTATATATTAAATTATATATATTAAAATGTATATCAAATTCATATATTCATATCAAATTAATTCATATATTCAAATAATTCAATGGTCAAAATAATAATAAATACACACAAGCAAATAAGAAAAAACTAGATAACATAACTAAATAATGAGTCGGGTAAATGATGAATGATCCTTTACTGTTTTAATTATTTAACTTAAAAAAATAATACTTTCAAAATGTATTTCCAGAAAGCTATTTGGATATCTAGAAAAAAAAATTTAAACAAACTATCTGGAAAACTTTTAATCGAAGGTGACAAGTCTAAACAAGCAACTGTTTGAAGATATCTAAGTCAACAGTTCATCATTCATTGCATCAAGTCAACAAGTCACATTTATCCAGGAAAAATATAAGATTGAAAATCTAACAAAACTATATGTTATTTGGCTGCAAAGGACATGCAAATTTTAGGCTCATAAATTTTTACTCAACTGCCTACTTGTGTTAATATAGTACCTTAACAGTTTAAATTCAATTTGATCCCTACTAGATCCCTGGTAGTACCACGCTCAACTTGTTTCTCTGTGCAGCAACCTTGTTGACCAAGGTTCATATTTCTAAGTTGAGAGAGGGTTGTAACCATAATATAATATGTTAATTTATCAAGTTTATTAATTTTATTAATGTTGTAGTTAATGTTTTATTAATTTTTTTTTATTAATGTATTAATGTAATTTTATTAATTACTAGAATTACTTAAAAATAGGTATTTGCACATTACATTTTAAGTTTTTTCTTTAAAACTATAATATTTTTAAAACATATACTATATGAATTGCTTTCAAAGCTTTTTCAGTTGAAAGATATTCTTCACTTTGAAGTTCACATCTTCTGATTATTGCCTAGAAATTAAATAAAGATTTTTATAATAAATTATTCTAAACTCTGAATAATAAATAATTTTCATAAAATAAATAATAATAATAATTTTTTCTAAACAGTTTTTACAATAAGTAAAATATGCAGAGATTTTAGTTTTTACAATAAATCAAAAATAGATTTTTTATTTCTACAACTTTTTATAACTTTTATTTATATAATCATAATTTTTATTTATATAACGTTATATAAATATTAATATAACTTTAAAGATATTATAATACCTACAAATAACCAAAGATAGATTTATACAACTTTAATACAGAAAAAAAGAGTTGTTATAGAATAGAATTGTAATGACTAGAATTGTTTTAACAAAAAATTTTGATAATAAAACTTTTTCATACATCAACAAGTAGTGGCAAACGAGTTATCCTTTGCATAGGCATGGTAAGGAAAGAATGCATGCTCAAACCCTGACATTTGGGATCTGCTTCTAATTCTCTCAATGCATCAGCAAACTGTGGATTTGTGTTTCTATGCAAAAAAATAATTTAAAAAAAATATTTTTTTTTTTATTTAACTTAAAAATTTGTCAAAATATATATACCATTATATCTTGTATGCTTTAAAAAGAATAAATAGATACCACTATATTTTGCAAGTTTTAAAAGTTATAAATAGATACCACTATAGCTTGCAAGTTTTAAAAAGTATAAATAGATACCATTATATCTTGCAAGTTTAAAAAGTATAAATAGATACCATTATATTGGGCAATTTTTAAAAATTGTAGTGGTTAAATAATGCTTACACTAATGCTTGAAAAGTGCGATCTTGGAAAACTTGGTTAGAGCAATACTTAATGTAGCAATTAAACTCAGAGTTGGCCTATTAAAACAAAAATAATTGTACTTAGAGTTGGCCTGAAATATATTAAAAAAATAATTACAAAAATAATGTTTCATCAAAACATATTTTTTAAAATGTTTCAGGCTATCAGAATGAGAATTTTTTGGTTAATAACTAGATAATTACTACAGATAATAAATAATTTAAAAAAAATTACTACAGATAAATAATAAAAAAGTACTAACAAATTCTAAAATAATATCACTTATTGAACTGATTAGAATGTTTTCTTGCTGGCGCTTTCGCAAGGCTCTTAAAAATCTAAAACATAATATTTGATAAAACATAAAACTTGTCAAATTATATAAAATATATAAAAAATAAAATGGAATAACATTCATCACTTTAATGTTGCATTGAGTACAATGTGCCTATTGAGCAATACACATGACATGTATTGGATTTTAAAACAAAATTATCAAATAAAGTAATGAAAAACAGAATATAAACACAACACAAAACAGAAGTAAGGAAAAAAGGTAAAATAACCATATTTTTAAAAAAATTGCTTGGAGCTAGTGAAAAAATAACCTTAGTTTTTACACTGTTAATGTCTTTTTTTTGACTTAACATTGTCTTTAGACACAGACTATCCTAAATAAATCCTTTCAAACTGCTGAATTGAATTTAATTTGCAATTTCTTTGCAATTGTCTTTAAGTAATTATTTTCTCTTACTCGCCTTAAAATTTTATTTAATATTTTGGATAAAAGATTTGCTTTAATACATTTTTCAAGTTTTTGCTCCTTGTCAGTGTTTAAGGTAAAGGTTCAAGGCTCCAAAATTTTCTTTATATTGGCACATATTTTTTTTACATTTGTCTTACCATTTTGATAATAAAAATGAATGTAATAACCACATGAATTTCTAAAAGGTTCACTTAAGATATGTGGTGTATATATATATATATATATATATATATATATATATATATATATATATATATATATATATATATATATATATATATATATATATATATATTTATATATATATATATTTATATATATATATATTAATATATATATATATATATATATATATATATATATTATATATATATATATATATATTAATTAGGCAAGATGAAAATAATTGAAGCAAAATAGGCAAATTAGGCGAGATGAAAATAATTGAAGATGAAGGAGAAGAAAATATTGGTTCAGAGAGGATTAAAAGAGAAGACATCCAACAATGGTAACAAAACAGGACATTTTTTTAGGGTATATTTAAAAAAAAAAATCTCATCTTCCCTTATAACCTTTATAATTTAAGCTAAACGATATATGAAATATTTATAAATTAAAAATGTTTCATTATATCTATAAAATATTTATAAATAAAAATATTTTCAGGATTAATCTGATTTTGCTGAAGTATTTGGGTATCAATGAGGAACTAACCAAGCGTTTGTATGTCATACTATGCACTGTCTCATGTATGGAAGAGGTAATTCTTGAGGTTATAGAGATCAATTGCAAGGAGACACCCCAACATTTTGTTCATATACATCCCTGGTATTATATGCTGCAGGGTTAACTCAAACTGTTGATACATTCTCACCAGGTAGTTCGCAACAAAAGCTTACCTATTGGTGTGCTTTTTGTGGAAGCACAGGAAAGCAGAAACAAAGATGTAAAAAATATAGAGAATTTGTTACACTTAAAGTTTCTAGAAAAAAACAAAACCTGGATTTAATGAAAAGACTTCTGTGTAGCTCAGATCCAGTGATCAGCTTGCTGCAAAGCAGAAAAAAAGTGGAACTGATTTTTCCCAAAGAAGTTAAACTTCTACTTGTAGAAAACGTGTAACTTGTATGAACTTGTTTGTTTATATGATTTTGCAATTCAAAACATTTTAATTTTTTTATATGGGATGCTAAATGTTATTTGACCCTTAAGAAGACCCTTAAGAATATAGTTCTGATAGGGCAAATTGGATTTCTTTTTGTTGTTACAGATTTAACACTTTCAGATGTTGGGCAAACTCCAAATTTAAGTATATTTATGCTGATGTCAAACGATAATACTTTCCAAGGCTGTGATTGGAGCCTGGGAACAAGAATAACCCAAAATGTTATTTCCCTTACCCCAACTGTGAAGGCAATGAGTTAATGAATGAATTTATAAATTATATTATACTAAATTTGACTAGATTGGCATGTTTTAAATTTCATGAAATAGTATTTTAGATTTTAATAGCTATGACTAAATAAATTTTCAACCCTCCCTAAAGTGTTGTAAATTTTATATGGTCATAACTTTTTATTTCTAAAAGATTATTCCGTGAAATTTAAAACCTGCTAATTTAGTTAAATTTAGTGTGAAATTGCAACAAAGATTAAATCATTAACTCATTGCCCTTACATTTGGGGTGGGGGAATAACTTTTTGGGGTATTTTTGTTCCCAGGCTCCAATCACCAGAACTCTTTGCTAAAAGTTATTATCTGATATAACCATAAACATACTTAAGTTTGCACAATGTCTGAAAGTGTCAAATGCAAAACTAAAAAATCAAAATTGCCCCACTAAACAGCCCACTGTTCAGAGTGGTCAAAACCTAATTTTGATGTCAGAAATGGATTCCCTGACCCCAAAAACATATGATTAAATGTATAATATGATTATATTTTGACGTTTTCTATTTTTGCTAATTTTTGTTATATTATGCCCCACTGTGCGCTGTCACATAACTTTTGGCGATGTAAATATCAAAGCTGTGTTAAAGTTACATTTATTAATTATTATTTGTTAGCATTAGGCATTTTCTTTACACAATAAAATTTCATAACAAGACCTGATGTATCCTTTGACAGCCATCGAAATTTTGCGTGCAAAAGTAATCTTATAATATCTCCATCATTATTCTGGCATGGCTGCTGAAACATTCTATTATTTTCGGCATTTGATTTGATTCACAACTTAAATTACTATACTTAATGATGAATGAAGGAATTTTTTCCAAAAAGATGTTGTCTGTGCTCTTCACAATGAATACATGGTATATCTTGATAAATGACTGTGGTATAAATTCATTTAATAGTGTTTTAATACATATTCCAATTAATTACCAGAAGTGGATTTTTTTTTTCGGGACAATTTTAAAGTTTCCTCAATTTTTCTATAAAATGAAAGCACTATTTAAATTTGACTTATTAATTATTTAAAAACCTGCAAATTACAAATGTTTTCTATATTCCGATGATTCAGTATTGGTGATGATTTTGATGATTTCGATATCAAAACTGTTTAAAGTTAACCAATGATGATTTCGGTATGAAACATTTTAAAGATTTTTATCATATAATTGCAGTAGTGACGAGAACAACAACATTTATATGTTGTTGTTCTTGTCACTACTACAATTATATGAAAGTAATCATTTCTTATAAGAAAAGTTTTTTATACCTCCATAAACCTGGTCCTTACCACCAGTGGGTGGTAGGGACCAGGTTGAATATCTCTGATCTAGTTATTTTCCATACACATCAGTGCTTTGGAACTGTATCCCATTTTCATGTTTTCCCGATTCATACAACCTTTAACTTTTAGAGCTTTCTGTTAACTATTTCCTTGCTCTTTAATGATTTTTAATTTTTTAACTTTAATTTTTTGCTTTTTGTATCTTTCAACTTTATAAACATTGATTGAAGCCTTGTTGGGAGTAAACTAGTTTTTTAAATAGAAGTAACTTCTTTGAATAATGTTGCAACTTAATTAGTTTCAGCATTAGTTTGTATTTATATTAAATTTCGTAGTTATTATTTTTTATACATAAAAATATTGATGAAATATACAATTTTATAAACATTTCATAGATTTTAAAATGCCTCAGTACTGCTGTGTCACTGGTTGCAGAGGTAACTATTCAGCATCAATCAAACATCCATATGAAAAAATTAGTCTTTTAAATTTCACTAAATCTAAAAATGATAGACTTGTGGATTTGTAAAATTTCTTTAGAAAGTTTAAATTCTTCAAATAAAACTGTTGTGTGTGAAAAAACATTTCTTTGCAAAAAGGAAATTCGGCCATTATTGACAGTTTTTTAATGGATATTGTTTCATATCTATAATATATATTGATAAGAAATGTTTTTTCACACACAACAGTTTAAATTCTTCAAATAAAACTGTTGTGTGTGAAAAAACATTTCTTTGCAATAAGGAAATTCGGCCATTATTGACAGTTTTTTAATGGATATTGTTTCATATCTATAATTCAAGAGATAAGAAAATCAGTAAAAAGAAATTAAAATCATTAGTGATTCAAACATTATTTCTAAAAAATTCAAACATTATTTCTATAAAATTCAAACATTATTTTTAAAAAATGTGGCAGTATATCATTCTTCAAATTTCTGAATATAATTGTGTCAAGGCAATTAATTTAAAGACAAAATAGATAAGATATATAGATATTTTTATTAATGATATTTCTGAATTAGTTATTAGTGTATATGTTACTACTTTTGTATACAGTTCTCTTGAGTAGCTAATATATTAAAAGAATTTTTCAAACTATGCAAAAAACAACTTGTAGAACATTTATTAGAATTTGATGTTGCTTTAGAGTATAATATTTAGTTTAAATTGTGAAGAGTTAAAATAGCTACCTTTTTATAGCAACTAAGAACTGATGTTTTTTCAATTTTTGTTTTTTGATATCTCCTCAACACAAATCCAAGTTATCGTTGATGTAAAAATACAAACAGGTCATAATTTCTTTATCAACTAAGCAATCAGAGTTTCTTGAGATAGTTGATGGTGTATGCAGTATTATACTTTTATTATATATATATACTTTTATATTATTTTTATACTTTTATCTTATTTTAGTATTATTTTTCATTATATATACTTTTTATTCTTTTTTATTATATATACTTAGACCTGCCATAAGTCGCAAGTGTTTTTTAAACTTGTGAGCAGGCCTTTTACGTTAAAAGACCATGAGTTTGCTCAAATTTTATTGTTTTAATTTTAAAAATATCTACCTTTAAAAGTAAAAAAGTTGCTTGTTTAAAATAATAACCATTTAAAGCATTTGGTTTCAGTAAATAAAGAATAAAGAAAATTTAAATATAAATTGATAGTAGCATAATAATACGCGAATATAAAATAGGGCATAAGTATGTGTTTATTTATATATATCTTTTTTTTTTTTGACATATTCATTTCCAACAAGACTGTAAGCAACCACTATTAGAGTTGGAAAATATTGGAGGATAAAAGATAAAGTTTATAGATCAAGATAATGATTGACAGCAGTGCCGGCCTTAGGGGGGGCGAGGCTGGGCGCCAGGAAACTGGGGCGCCAAATGTTGTATGCAAACTTTAACAATATAATAAATAGAAAAAAAAAGTCAACCTAAATTTTTTCGAATGTTTTTTTTTTTTATAAAAATTAATTTCTTTAAATAATTTATTTATTGTATTATTACACTGTTAAAAATTCTTTATGCAAAATTAATAATTTGATTAAAAGTGTTTCAATCATAGCATATATTTTTTGACTTGAATTCACTTTTTTACTTGTATCTTTCTCAGCGCCAATTATTTTGCGTTCCATCTATTTAAAGTTTAAATTTTAAACATTTTTGGTTTATTAATTTCTAGAAGAAATTTAAAGCTGTATTTGTGATTCAAATTCAGTTTTTGTCAAGTTTTCAAATTTTGCAGTAATAAAAAGCAGGTTAGTATAAATAATGAAATTGTTTATGAATTATTAGCTTGCGAGTAATTTTTTATTTTAAAATTTTAGACAAATAGAAACTGTCAGCAGCAATCAATGGAGAGTACTCATAAGAAAGAAAAAAATGTTTTTAAAACTCATAATAATAAGAAACCATCTGGTGCTCAATACAGAAAACGTAAAGCAAAAAAAGTTGATAATTTGAAGAAAAACTATAAAAAACTTGAAAATTATTTTACATCGGAAAATAGTGATTGTAATAAAATAAAGGAAGGAGAAAATGTTGCGCATGTACTTAGTGATACATCAACCAGTGATGAAGAAGACGGAATAGTATCAGTTGGAAATGTTCACTACGATGAAAAAGATATTGATAACGAAAATGCTGATGGCCAAGATGGTGATGTAAATGATCGCACCAAAGAAACAGCAATCGATTACTCAGACTGTGGTTTGTGGCCAATTCATCGCAACATTCAATTTGTTGATTATGTAATTAATATAGGTGCAATACAAGTGAATTTGGACACATATCCGCGCAATCATAGAAGATGACATTTTTCAAATGCTTATTACAACCGAAAACTTTCAAATGGTGAGGTTATTTCACAACGTTGGCTTGTGTACTCAGTCTCTAAAGATGCGGTATTTGTTTTTGCTGCAAACTTTTTGATTTCAACATGAATTTAAAGTTAAACGGAAATGGATTCAATAAATGGAAGAATTTAACCGAAGCATTAAAAATTCACGAAAATAGTAAGGGGGCGACTGAATAAGTGCGAATTTCATAACTGCGAATCAGCATAAGTGCGACTGGCATAAGTGCGAACTGGCATAAGTGCGAACTGGCATAAGTGCGAATCACTTGCAAAAACTGGCATAAGTGCGAACTAGCACAAGCGCGAACTGGCATAAGTGCGCCAAAAGAATTTGCAAACATTGGCATAAGTGCGAACTAGCATAAGTGCGAACTGCCATAAGTGCCAACCAATTGCAAAAACTGGCATAAGTGCGAACTGGCATAAGTGCGAACTGGCATAAGTGCGAATCACTTGCAAAAACTGGCATAAGTGCGAACTAGCACAAGCGCGAACTGGCATAAGTGCGCCAAAAGAATTTGCAAACATTGGCATAAGTGCGAACTAGCATAAGTGCGAACTGCCATAAGTGCCAACCAATTGCAAAAACTGGCATAAGTGCGAACTGGCACAAGCGCGAATTAGCATAAGTGCGCCGAAAGAATTTGCAAACATTGGCATAAGTGCAAATTGGCATAAGTGGCGAATTAGCAAGTTCGCACTTATGCCAATTCGCACTTATGCCATTGTTTGCAAATTCTTTCGGCGCACTTATGCCAGTTCGCGCTTGTGCCAGTTCGCACTTATGCCAGTTTTTGCAATTGATTCGCACATATGCCAGTTCGCACTTATGCCAATGTTTGCAAATTCTTTCGGCGCACTTATGCCAGTTCGCGCTTGTGCCAGTTCGCACTTATGCCAGTTTTTGCAATTGATTCGCACATATGCCAGTTCGCACTTATGCCAATGTTTGCAAATTCTTTCGGCGCACTTATGCCAGCTTGCGCTTGTGCCAGTTCGCACTTATGCAGTCTTTGCAACTGCTTCGCACTTATGCAGATTCGCAGTTATGAAATTCGCACTTATTCAGCCTCCTCATAGTAAGTCACACAGAAATGCTTATCAACTATGGATTGAGACAGAAATACAAATGAAAGCTGGTGAAACTATTGATAAACAAAAACAAAAACTAATCGAAAAGGAGAGTTTAAGGTGGCGAAGTGTTCTTGAACGATTGATGAACATTACTTTATACTTGGCAACAAATAATATGGCCTTCAAAGGTTCTTCTGATAAATTGTATGCAGTTAATAACGGCAAACTTTTAGGGTTGGTACAATTACTCGCTAAATTTGATCCTATCATGTTAAACCACGTCACGCTAGCTCTTAAAGGAGATATTTCTGATCATTACTGTGGAAAAACCATTCAAAATGAAATGATAGATATAATGGCATCAAAATTAACCAACATAATTATATACTTCACTCCTGACGTATCTCACAAAGAACAGCTCTTGCTTACGATTAGAATTGTAAATATATCAGAATATCCTATAAAAATAAATGAACACTTTCTTGGGTTTTTCAATGTTAACGACACGACAGGTCTTGGTTTAACAGAAATCATAATTGGAGCTTTAAAAGATTTTAGACTGAATATAAGCTTTTGTAGAGGGCAAGGTTACGATAACGGTGCAAATATGAAAGGTAAAAAAATAGGTCTACAAAAGCGAATATTAGATTTGAATCCTTTGGCTTTTTACCTTCCATGTGGAATTCATTCTCTCAATTTGCTTATTTGTGACGCAGCGCAATCTTCACTAAAATCCATTATACAAAGATTATTCACATTATTTTCTGCATCAATTTCACGCTGGAATGTTTTACTTAGTCATACAACAAACTTCACTCTTAAAGAATTATGCGACACTCGTTGGGAAGCAAAAATTGAGAGCCTCAAAGCCATCCGATACCAAATATGCAGCGTACATGATGCTTTAATTACTATATATGAAACTAAAACCAAAACTCCCGATATTGCACACGAAGCGCAAACATTAGCAGAACAATTAAAAGACTATAGTTTTTTAGTTTCTTTAATTGCATGCAGAGGCAAGATGGCCCCAGAAGCTAAGCGGGATTCCCGCATGGGCTTTTCACTTTTTTATCTAATAATGGGCCTTTTGGCAAATTTTAATTTTTTCTACATTTTAAAGAAATTCCAGAATCATTTAAAATATTTATGTTAGCACAAATTAAATTTTATTAATCACTTGATTTTAAACTTGATTTCAACTTTGAGCGCAATTATATTAGTATTTTGCATAATAATAATATTGCTCTGAAAACAAAGTAGATGTTTTAAAATGTATTATGATATTTTTTTCACGAGGAAAATAATGAACCCATAAACGGTTTTTAACGATCGTAATGTTGACAAAATAAATTTAAGATAGTCCGCAGACCCAACAATATTAATAGCTATTATTATTGTTGGACTTAAATTAACTTAATTTAAAAATTTAACCCCAAAACATTTTTCTTAAATGAATTATATCGCAATACAATTACTATAAAGTAATTGTATTGCGTTTTAATTCATTTAAGAAAAATATTTTGGTGTTAAATTTTAAATTAAGTTTTATATAAATAAGGATCGAACTCATGTTTTGCATTTTTGTAACCTTTCGAAACTGATAAAAACTTCATTAATAATAAAGTTTTTTATTTTTATACAGTTTATATTATTGTATGTAAATAAAGAAATCACTCCGTAATATCCTGTCCTCAGACAGATTTAGAAAAGGATGATGAACTGCTAAATGAAACTACATTATAAAAACTTTTATGTTTAAACTATGTCAATAACGGCACCATTTTTAGAGCGGCATTATAGCTGTTGCGAGTTTATCCTAAAATGTTAAAAAAAGTTAAAACCCCGAATTAAACAAAAGCATAAACTAAAAAGAATTTTCTCATAAAATAAAAAGAATTTTTTAATTTTCAAGATTTTCAATATTTATTTAAAAAAAAATTATATATAATTAAAAAAAATTTATATTATTGTACAATAAAATAAATATCATTATATAGTAATAAAAAATAAAAATCTTTGATTTTTAATTTTGTGTTAGGCTATGTTCTTCGAACAATAAAATACTAATTGTATTTGCTTGCAGTAAAGTTGTGTTTTTAGAAAATCAAAACTAAAACGTGGTCGCTGCATCGTGTTGTTACCATTTTTTTTTTAAGTATTACAAACAATATTATTAATTACAAATAGTATTATCACAACTTGTTGGTTTGTATTAAGGATTTATTAGTATAAGGTCAGTTATTATATATATATATATATTTTTTTCCGTATGGGCTTTCACGTAAAGCATATATGGTAAAATCCCGCATATATAGGCCTTTTAATAAAAATCCCGCATGAGCTTTTTAGAGCCATTTTTTTAACCCTTTATTAGATACATGTCTGTCGTCAATAAATGAAAGATTTGAACAACTTAATGAATATGTAAATATATGGAGTTTTTTATTTAATTTGGATGATTTGCCCATCAAGAATGAACTTTTAAAATTGTGTAAACAACTACAAGAAAAATTAACTGTAAATACAAAATCAGAAATTGATGGTGCTTTGCTATAAGACGAACTGTGCAGTTTTTTATTAAAGATAAATTAAGCAATGTTGAAAATGAAACAAATACAAAAGAGATGACACCACTTTTTGTACTGAATTTTATTAAAATACATTGTCTACAAGAGTTATATTCAAATACATGGATTGTTCTGCGCATTCTTCTTACAATACCTGTTACTGTTGCTAGTGGAGAACGTAGTTTTTCTAAACTGAAGTTAATCAAAACATATTTAAGAAATACCATGTTGCAAGATCAACTTAATTCTCTGTTATCAATCGAGCAAGAAATAGCTGAAAATTTAGATTTTTCTAGTTTGATAAGAGATTTCGCTGACAAAAAAGCTAGAAAAGTTACATTTTAAAATTTAATAACTCTTGTTTATATAGTTAGAGGATTTATTATATGTTTAATAAAAACATTTGTTATTTTAAAAGCAGCATTGCATTATCTATTTATTTAGTCACTCATTTCTATAAACCCATATCATGAAAAGTCTAAGTTTATAATTTTAATAAAAAATTAATTAAATAAGAAACTTGATGCACAATATGGATCTCTTTGCATCAAACTATATATTCCCTTTAGCACTCTTGTTCATCATTTTAGAGCATTGGTCTCATTGTTAATGGTAACAACCCACCCATATATACCTAGGGGCGCGTTCACAAGTTTTGCCCAACCTGTTAAAAAAGCTAAGGCTGGCGCTGACTGACAGACAACTTAAAAGGTTGCAAATTATATGAATCAGGAAAACAAGATGAAGGAAGCAAATTTCAAAAAACTGATGTTTGAGGAAAAAAACTAGACGAATAATAAATTTTGGAGCACTTAGGAATAGTCACAATAAAAGAATGAGAATTAATTGAATAATGAGTAACCCAAGAATGAATTTCAGTAGATGGCACAAGAAGCGCTATCTCTTTAGAGCAGTGCCCATTATAGTATTTATAGAAAAGAGAAAGAATAGCAACATTACAACAATGTGATAATGGTTGGAGGTTGGCTGCAAGAGCAGGTCCAACTATGTTTACAATGTTTTTGCCCTTGTCTAAAAAAAAAGGGCATCATTGGAAGATCCGCCCCAGATATGGCAAAAGTATTCCATACAAGGACAGATTTGAGATTTATAAAGATAAAGAATAGAATTCTGAGTAAAAAAGTGAACAAACACAATAAAGAGATGCAGCCTTATCATATGCAAATTTTGCAATGGAATTGATATATGGTTTCCAAGAAAGATCAGAAGAGCTAATCCTAGAAGATGAAGGGTAGATGACTTATTAAGTACATTACCGTTCATAAATATAGGAAGATCTAGATTTTTGTAAGTTATTAGATTCAAGATGAGAGATTAAGTGTTTGTTAACTCCTTAAGGACCAGGCCCAAGATATCTTGGGTCATGCTATATGGTCCAAAAAGACCAAACCCAAGATAACTCGCGCAGTCACATATTTTACATTTCATTATGTATTAGCGTGAAATAATTTGTGAAAATAATCTTTTAACAATATTATTATATTAAATCAACTAAGAATCAATCAAATTAATAATATTTAGATTTATAACAGACTTTTTTTTTATTCTTAATATGTCAATATCTAAGTTCTAAGCATAAAAAAAACAATTGATTTTTTTGGTGCATTTATTTGAAAAAATATCGGTCCTTAAGGGGTTAATTAAAGATTCAAAAATCTTGCTTATAATAGAAAGAAGACTAGTTAGACGAGTCAGATTGCTCACTAGAGTTTTTAAAAATAGAGATAACAGATGCCACTTTCCAGCAGGCTGGAAAACAAGACTGTGATAGGCACTTGTTAAATAGTTTTGAAAGTATAGATACAGCTCCGGAGAACACTTCAGCAAGACTATAACAGGTATGTTGGGTACTTTAGGTACAGTAGCTGGAGTGATACGAAATTCAGGAAATGAACTAACCTGTTTGTCCATGATATCAGGTAGAACGCGAATAGTGGAATTGAGAAATGATATAGATGAGAAATTCTTAGGTGAGGTGACAAAATCTGAACCATACAAAAGAGGTGGAATAACAGATTTGCTCTTATTATTGATTCTGTTAAAGATTCTCCAGAAGTCACAAGAGCCTAATTTTTGAGATAAACTACGAGATTTCGTGATCTGAGAATAGCAGGCTTTTTGAAAGTAATGGTTTCAATTAGAAATTGCAGCAGCACAATTTTCTACAAGAGGAAAACCATAGAGAAGAATAAGGCTTGACTTGGAACCGTTGAGAGGGAATAAAAGATTCCATGCCAGCCTGAATCCATGGAGTTATGTAAGAAGCACATTGGTCAGCAGGAAGACGAAAGATTTCTACCCAAGAGCCATCACAAAGAAAACTATGGAAAGAGTCCCAGTCAGCTTTTAGGTAGTTGTAAGAGGCACAATGATAGGGGGGATTCTAATGATGAAAGAGAATGAGATAACAGCTTTAGAGAGATCAAACCATGAGCAGAAGCACCTAAGGGTGAATGTGGAGAAACTAAGCACTGATTAGGATCAGAAACAAGACATAAGTCGAGTGGAGAAAGTAAATGATTTGGATCGTCTGGAAAGCGAGCATTATTTTTTGTTTCTTGAAAATAGTTTAAAAAGTAGAAACATTCTATTGCAAACATTAAATGAATGATAAAAAAAAAAAATTTAAAAATTTAAATAAAAAAAAATTAATTATTTTACTTATGTTATTTATATCTTAAGATATAAATAAAAACATTGATATGGCAAAATATTTTTTACAAAAAAATATTTTGCCAAAGAAAAAAAAAAAAATTTAAGGATATACTTAAACTTACGGAAATACAGCTGGACTTATTAAAGCAAATTTGTTTTCGTACTTTATTTTATTGTAAAACAATTTAAACAAAAAAATTGAATGAAAATATCAACTTTAGAACCCTTTGAATCAAAAAAAAACTAATTACACTAAAAACTAAATACACCTAAAATCTTAATAATTTTGAAAATTTTAATCCGATATTGAAAAAAATTTTCACAATCAAATTATTTTTGCATTAATTCTGTATGTATATATATACATATATATCTATATATTTATTTTTATTCAATCTTTTTTAGTACAAATAATTTTTAGAAACATGATACTGACCTCTGACTAGCTGATTTAACTGATGATAGTCCACTAAACAAGAAGTGATATTGCTGACGATCAATAAATTGCACTTCACTTGGATTTGATGATGGAAGATTTGGATTAGGTAAAAAAACTTTGCTCATCATGAAGTGTGATATAAGAATATCTAAACTTTTCAAATATGATGCTTCTGATGTAATTAACTCAAACATTGCCTATATCAAATACAATATTAAACAAAGATTGCATCAAAAATGTCCTTTTATTTCATTATTATAATGGATATAGAATATATATAGACATTATTATTATACATTATTAGTATCATCCAAAATTTAACTGTTTGACTCAGGATTAAGATTAGAAAAAAAAAGTGAGATAAGCAGTGACAGATAAACAGAGAAGCATAGACAATTTAGATTTATTAATATGTGCTGAGTGTAAAATTTTCACTAAAATGTAGAGTGTAAAAATGCAGATGGTTAGGTATTAGCATCTAGAGAGTAGTTTCAGGTGGGAGAAAAAAAAAAAGATAGAGTAAAATGCAACCTGAGATTATTTTTACTAACAATGCAGTTAGTTATACTGTTTTAAGTTAAATATTTTTTAAAGATGATTTTCTTTTGTAGAAATACGTCACTGCTCTGAAATTTGACCTCCAGATTAAACTTTATCTCAATTTATAAGTAAACAATTTGAAGTCAAAATCACATGCTATGTTATCTTATTTTAAAAAAGTAAATCATGTATTTTATCTAACTTTACTTTTTTTTAAGTTTTGTGAATACCCTGACAAATTCCTTGTAACTACATGACAACAAGGTTTAGTGTTTGCTGTGTTTGCCTGGAGCATAAAAAAGTATTAACAGTTTCTGAACCAATCATTAAAAAAAATTTAATATCTTTAAATATATACTAAAACTAGAAGCATATATCTACTATGGTTTGTGCTACTTGTCTTTTATCTACTTGACTCTTGAAAAAACACACTGAAAAAAGTTCTTGATTTCAAAGTTGTTATTTCATTCTGAAATGTAATTATGATAACTATGATTTGAAATTATGATAATTAATAACAAAGTTTTATTTTGAAATGATAATTAAAATAAAGTTTCATTTTGATATGATAATAATAAACAAAAATGGTAATATTTTAAAAGTTTTTTAAGTAGACAAATAATTTATATTAAAAATTAAATCCAACTTTAATTTATTGTAATAGATACATGTAGAAGCAGTTAATTTATTGTTATAAATACACGTAGAGTGTCAGTTTACTATATTTCAACCAATTTAAAGAAAATTTTGCGGGACACCATTTCAGATTTTCTTGATTACTACATATTATTATGTGCTTTTTGTTCTTTTTATCTTTAGCATTTTTAATTAAAAAAGTTTTTTGTTTATAAACCTTTAAGATTTTAAGTGTTATAAAGGATAAAAGTAAAACATACTTTAATCGATTTTTACATCAGCAATAAAAAGAATTTTAAACAACCTTAAGGATAAAAAAGACATACAACTTCATAAATATTAACTTTGCTTATTATCCTTTTTTTATTTTTACTATTTTTAAATGGTAAGGTATTTTTTTTTGCAAATTTATTAGCTTAAAAATTTAGAAAATGCAGAAAGAAATTGAATTAATTTAAAATTGATAAGATATAGTAAGTTTAATTATTAATAACTTGTTTATCTTTATTACCATTATTATTATTATTATTAAAATAACTATTAAACATTAATTTTATCTTAATTTAATTGCAACCTCTTGTCTTTTTCTTTCGTTTGGTTCAATAGTATTTAATATTCCGCTTTTTAATACTTCTGGAATTTCACCCCACAGTAATCGTATTGGAGACTTGGAATTTTTAAATAGATTTTTATATTCATCCGAACTATCATCTGAGTTGGATTTTTTGCTTTTTCTGTGAACGTCCTCCAACTTTTTTGCTGTGTATACTTGATACAAAGGTTCTAAGTTTAAATAAAATATTCTAAAAATAAATTGTATAAACTGAATATACAGTAAAACAAATTAAATTTTATCTCTTGTAAACATAAATGTAGTAAACATGTAATAAGAAGTTTTTTAAAGATGTAATAGATAAAAATAATAATGTAAATAGTAGGGTAGATTAGGGTAATATGAGCACCTTGGTAATATGAGCATACTTGAAGATTTCTTAGATGTAAGCAGTGAAGTTAAAGTTATTTTGTATTTTTTGAATCGACTTTATGTGGTGATAACAGGAACCAGTACAATTAGCATAAATTTATATGCAGTAAAAAGCGGCTATCATCTAATTAAAACGCTGTTAAATTTTTTGCGTTGTTAAAATAATATAATTATGCATGAATAAATCTGTGGCGCGAAATTTTGGTACTAAAATAATGAAATTAATTTTTTCATAAAGAAAAATATGTTAGCTAAAAAGCCAATTTACTTTTATTTGAAAAACAATGTATAGAAACATTTATTTTAGACTTTATTTAAAGATGGCATTTTTGTGTAATATGAGCATGCTTAAAATGCATAGTGGTGTAGTGGTAAAGCGCTCGCTTCATAAGCGAGAGGTTCCGAGTTCGATCCCCACCACATCCCTGGTAGTACTGCGTTCAACTTGTTTTTCCGTGCAGCGGCCTTGTTCGTCAAGGTTCATGTTTCGGATTTATAGAGTTGAGAGAGGGTTAAAACCACTATTAAGTAGCCTCCTCATTTGTAGTGGCCTTTTCAGCCTTGAGGAGGTGAATAAAAAAAAAAAAAAAATTACCCAGTATTTTTCATTGAAATTACCTAGTTTAAAGTCATAAAATAGCAGTGGTTTTATTTCCTTTTGAATAAAAACAAAACATAGTAAAAAATTTTAATACTTTAACAATACAAAATATTTTTCTATAATTTAAATTCAAAAAATTTGAATTTTTCTTGTTCAAAGGTTTGAGTTAATAAAATTGAAAAAATAACGATTTTTTTTTTCTTTTTGCGAAAAACATAGTATTGTTTTAACAAAAAGTGGCTTAAAATTTGATCCTTTAATGATAAGTTTTGTTAATAACAAACCGTTATATTCCAAAAATTAGTTCAAAAATTAATTGTCAGGTTGGTATTTCTTTACTTAATTAATATTATTTTTTTGAGCTAATTTAAAGTGCTCATATTACCAAGTGGTCTGGGTAATATGAACATTTTTGCTAATTTTTTAAAACCTCTGTGTCTTTAAGAAAAACTTTTGGGTGCCCAAATATCTAAGTGGATCATGAGAAGGGATCCCTAAAAATTGTTTATTTGCAAAAATTTTGGATCCAGCATATTTATTTTTGAAAATTTTCCATTTTACACTTAAGGTGCTCATATTACCCTAATCTATCCTATTAAAAATACAACATAAATTTTTTTATAATATTTGAAAAAATATTTTTTTTTTTTAATATTTATGTAATATTTAAAATGTTACATAAATATATTTTTTTTCTAAATATAAATTTACTAATCAAATCTTTATTCAAAATGGTAGAGATTGGAACTGTAGAAATACTTAAATATGTTTTATGTTTAAAAAAAGCAAATAATGAAATCCGAGCGCAAATTAAGTTTGGTAAGATTTCTAAAAGGCTGCAAGGCAGCCTTCCTTACTAATGTCACATAAATAGCAGAAGTATACATACCCTCAGTGTATGTACACTCAATGAATGTTCTACCTATTAAAGTCAACTGATGTATGTACACTCCCTGCATTTTCTCCCTATTTAAGGTACTTAATAAAATGATAAAAATTTCTTTTTTAGTCATCTTTTTTGCTTTTTTTTTAGAACTAATTACATACTTAATTATTTTTTTAGAATTAATTACTTAATTATTTTTATAGAACTAATTACTTAATTATATTTTTAGAATTAATTACTTAATTATTTTTTTAGAACTAATTACTTACTTAATTATTTTTTTAGAATTAAATACTTTATTATTTTTTTAGAACTAATTACTTACTTAATTATTTTTTTAGAATTAATTACTTAATTATTTTTTTAGAATTAATTACTTAATTATTTTTTTAAAATTGATTACTTTATTTTTTTTAGAATTAATTACTTCACTATTTTTTTAGAATTAATTACTTCATTATTTTTTTAGAACTAATTACTGGTTATTTTGATAAATCTAATGATCGATTTATTTAATTTACTGATTATTTCATTTATTTTACTGGCCAAAGATAATTAAGCTTCTGATCAAAATTTACTTGCATCTGAATAAGAAAATACCAATCATTTTATTAAAAGTACTGGTCATTTAATATTTTCTGATTGCGTTTCGTAAAAGGAAGTAAAACTGGATTCAAAGACTTTTAAATAAAATATATTTTTAGAGCAACCCCCGCCCACCCTCCTCAAAACTTTTGAACATATAATGAGTCAGTAATATTATCAAAATAAAAACATTTCCAAAGAAAAAAAAATATTGGGTCTTAAATCAAAAAAAATATATATGAAAATTTCAAAAATGATAACTATATTAAAATTTTTTTTTTTGAAAAAAAGCTATTTGTTAAAGAAAACTGGTAAAAATTCACTTTTTTGATAACTGACATTTTTTATGCATTAAAATCTAATGTAACAATTTGTGTTTTTTAAAAATATAGAACATATTATTTAGGGTTGTGGAATCTACATTTTAAATATGTATAATGTGAACTACCCTTCGTAGCATATTGTGTACAAAAAAATTTGTATGGTACATATTTTGTATCCAAACATAAATAATTCTTGCTACAAACAATAATTTTTTAGATTATAATATAACATAATTGAATTGTGGTACATTTGATAAAAAAATAAAATGTATAATGTATTTGCAATAACAAATAGAATTGGCCATAATAATAATTATTGTCAATTTACTTGTATATTTTGATCTGGTGATTCACCTTTGTGACTTAATTTTTTTTTTAATTAGTAAATTAAAAAAAGACTGTGAAATAAGTGCTCATAAAATTTTAAACATTGGGTTTTTGATACCTGAATATAACATGGTAACATTTAACAAATGAAGAAATAGCTGTAATCAAAGCATGCAATATACAGGTTTTTGTAAACCTGTATATAAAAAATCGTAAAGAAAATTAAAAAATCTCCAATAGTGGTTAATAATTACTTCTAGATTGGCGTTAATTATGGAGCTAATAATAATAAGGAAAGTGGTGGCAATCATAAAGTTGATAATAATACTAAACAAGCTATTCCACATAGTGCAGCTACTCAGTACATGACATCATCTTGAAGTTGCGCTGACTTATATTTACCTGTAACTGTTCAACGTGTGCGACTAATGTTACATGAAGATCCTAATGTAGTTTGGAAAAAGCTTAAATCGAAACCAAAACTTATGGTTCGTCATAATGAAGCTAGATTACAATTTCCAAAAGAACACATGTCTTTAGTGATAAAAAAAAGTTAGATACTCCTGATGATTATCAATATTACTGGCACAATCTTTAAAAGGAGGAAGAAACTTGAATGAGTTAGGGGGAAGGGGGAGGAGGTTTTCTGGTATACTTCCACTGGCATAGATTTCAACAAAAATGAATTCACAGGACTACATTGACTTACTAGAAACTAGACAATGCTGCTATCCATAGTTAAAAGCTTAAAAAAGCTTGGTTGAGAGAAAAAAATACTTACATAATAGAATAGCCCACATGTATTCAAGATCTAAACCAAATCGAATATCTATGGAGAATATTTTCTAAAAAAGTTCATGAAAATGGTAAGCAATTTGAATACACATTGGAGCTGAAAACTTGCATTAGAGAAGCTTCTAATGACTAGTATGTCAAGTTAGGGGTGTACCCTCCGGAAATGGTTTTTAATTCTTATTTGAGTCGTCCGCTATGATAATCAGTTGTTTGGTATAATAATTTTTTTTGGTATTTTTTCTCAGGTAAAAATACTGTAATTTTAACGCCTGACTACTAAAATACGTCTAATAAGAAACGCTTGAATTAAAAGTAAATTAATTAATAAAAAAAAGTGAAATGTTATAAGCTGTTGAAAAAAATTGTTTTTTAACTTTAGTTACAAAGAGATATTCGTAAAGAGATAACTATAAATACAACATTTTTGTTGTAATCAATATCTTTTTCATGCTGTTTCTTTTTCTCAATCTTAACAAAGGTTCCATTATGTGAAGCAAAAAAGTTGAAAGCCTTAACTGCAAAGAAACGTTTTATAAAAAGAAAAATATATTACTATTCTCTCTCAATCTTAGTTGATTGTTTGAAATATAAAAACGGATTACATGTATCTATTTTTTTTTTATATTTTTTATTTTAAAAAATAATTGGGATATTTGATACCTAAAATCTAAGGTGGTAGGTTATTATAAAAGCATTTTCATCGTTTGATGATAGCAAATGATTGCGAATTCATGTAAAAGCTAATTTAATTTGCTATGGGACTTTTCTTTTCCACATCCTTATATGTGTACATATTTTTTGTAGAGACCGGTTTGACCATTTTGATTTACATTACTTTTTCTTACGATGTGGAAATGAATCATCTCTAGTGTTATTAGGCACCGGTAATGGTTGATTGGTGTCAAGCAGCCTTTCGCTGAGAAGGATTAACCTTTCACAGAACTAATATTTCTCAAAACTTTTAAACTTTCTTGGTGTTTTCTTGTTGTGTTTTAACTAATAACTTGAAATTAGTTTTTAAAAACATGCATAAATAAAAAAAAAAGGCTACCGTATAATTGACATTAAAGTTAAACCATGAGTTAAACCCAAAGTTCAGGTTGTAGTAAAGATATCATTTTTAATAAGTCTAGAGTCCTTTGTGCTATATCTATCAATAGCAATTTCTCAAATTTCTTCAGAAGTGAAAGATATACCTGAGCTGGTTATTTTTGTAATCTAATTGAATGGTTTGAAGATTATGATACTTTTATACATAACTATAGTTAAAACAACTTGATGTAACAGTCAACATATAATGCGTGCTGTGACATGGCCTAGTCACAAATGAATCACACATGCACACAGTCTAGCTTATGTATCCACTTCAATGAAGTAAATCGGAACCTTCAAAATTAACTAAGTGTCATTGTATATTTAGTGCTTCAGTCAAACACCTAGCTAAATATTCGGTATTCAGTAAAATCACTACTCCTCATCTCTACATTTTTTATTATACTAAAATTTCTTTTTTTTAGAAAAAATGAATTTTCACATAAATCATTGAGTGCATACTAATAATCAGACTTGGTCAGGAAGCGGGTGTGATCGCACTCTATTCTTGACTACACAAATTATATTTAGTTGCAACAACTTGGCCATGGTTTTATAGATATTTTGAGAACATTTAAATTAATGTATGTTTCCATATATGTCCAAAACTTTTTGACACGCCAAAACAATGTAATGTAAAAAAATTGTAATATTGCAAAGCGCTTTTAAACTAAGCGATGATTTACTTTTATTATTCGTTTATAAAAAGGAAATTTTTTGTTTTATTTTTAAAATAATATAAAGTTAAATAAGTTTTATTAAGAATTGTAATAAATAATTGTATAAATAATAAAATAGATTAACTTTTTATTCTTTAAATGCAAGTCTTTTAAAAATGTTTGTACAATCGATTTTATAAAATAAGACTTTCAATAACAACTGCGTTTTCAATAAAATTTAAAAAATAATAATCATTAAAGCTAATAAAATTAATAATCAAATAAACATACAGGAAAATTTTAACGCCAAAAGTTTCAAGGCCAAGGCTTTAATTTTTGGCCTTAAGGCAAAGCCAAGGCCTAGGACTAACAACTCTGGCCACAGATGCCAAACAGTTATTAATGTAAAAGGCTATACAACCAACTATTAAAAATAATTATAATACTAAAAGAATGATTGAATTTAGTTATAACAAGCAAAATTGATTGTATTTTTATTGTAGTTTTATTGAAGATTATTTTAAGTTTGATTTAAGATTATATTAGATTAAGATAGTATTATTCTGTATTAAAAAAAAAAGATTGATTTTTACCCATTCTGTAGTTTTGTTATAAGCTCCACAGTTTTATTTATGATTTAAAGGCCACCTTAAATATTTGCTAAATATCAAAAAGTCTATGCAATTATATTTACATAGATGACATTTAGATTTTGAAGCTTCACAACTTAATTTTGCTCAAGGGCCCCGAGCCAGCTTGGAAAGGCCCTGTATGAAAAGAAAACTACAAGCATCGAATAAACAAAAGAAAAGAAAAATAATGAAACTCAAAACCAAACATTTAATTAGGTATAAAAATAATGCTAACGAATATAGTGCAATAAATCAGAGAAAACTTTAAGAGAGTAAACAAAAAACTAGGTAATAGCTATATTAGTACATGTTATTGTTATTAAATAAACAAACAAGAATTAAAGATTGAAAAATTAAATCGATTGAAAAGTTAAATCGAAAAGATATAAGGATTTTAAGATTTTTACTCAACTAAATCGACTTTTAATCAATTATTAGGAAGCTCATAGTCGATTAAAATGACTATTAGATTTTTAACAATGAACAAATTTCAACTTTCGACTAGTCGACTTTTTGTCGATACAGTCGAAAGCCGATAACAACTATATAAAGTATAAAAAGAAAAGTAACAAGATAGCAAACACTAACAGATAGGGGTGGTAGATTAATCAATATTTCAAATTAATTGACTAACAATTAATTTTCGAAAAATTAATCGATTTATTTTGAATAATTTTTAAAAATAAATTCTCACAGTTCAAAAAAAGTAAATACAATTTCTTATGATTTTATTTCTTTGCTTCATCAGGTATGATCTTAAAAAATATGAGTTATTAACAGTGCCATCATTTATAGTTGATAAAAATATTAACAGCTCTTTCTGAAGGCATTGAATTATTAATTTAATTAATCCAAGATAAAATGAACAATCTACATTAAGGCACAAATACCTTCTTTTCCCACCTGATGTCCACTTGTCAAGAGAAATTGAAAACCTTTCTTTAGTTATTTGTTTTACTTGAAGCTCTTGAACAATTTTTTATTTTATTGAAAATAAAAATAACAGTTCATAACAGTTGTCTTTATAGCATGCTGATCATCAGGAATTTTTTAATCTTCAGCTTTGCCTGTTTTATTACAGTAGGCAGCAACACTTGGGTGTATTTTTTTATGTTATTGATATATATACATGATTTTATGATATTGATATATATACATGATTTTGAACTAAAAAAAAACTAAAGCTTAAACTTAAAAAATTAAAAACTTTTAAAAAATATGGCTCAGTCAATTTTTACCTTTGCTTTTATTATAAAAACTACCTCTCAATGGCTCTAGAACATTTAAATTTACTCCCAGGCTTCAGAACTTTTTACTACAGTCAAGAAGGCTGCTCACTTTTTTTATCTTTTTATTTTATTATTTATTATATATTATTTTTATTTTATTAGTGACTCTGTTAATCTTTGAAAAAAAAATACTAAAAAAGGGAACCTTATCAAACAACACTGTTATGCAGAAAAACAGGTTGATATCAATAAAACACCTTTTATCATCAAGCAAGACCGTTGTGCAAACAAACAGGTTGATGTTAATAAAGCATTTTCTTAACAGCAGTGCTATCTATATCACTGGTTTTTAAATTCAAAATTAACTCAAAATTGAAATGAAAAAATAAAGATATAAAAATAATTAACTTAAGCATGAACAAAACAACATATGACATTAAAAAACTTATATTACATTAAAAGATCACAAACAACAAGAATAGAACACACATGACATTAAAAGAACATATATGACATTTTAAAAACATATATGATAAAAAATCACGTAAGACAAATATAATAAAAATGAGTGTGATAACTATTAATATGAAAACCCTACCATCATCATAAATGTCATCATAGTGTTTGTTCGAAAAATTAGGTGATGAATTGAAAACTTTTGCAGGGTCAATATAAGTTGTACAATCCAAAAAGTCATTATTAAGATTTAATGGCACATACTTTTCAGGACTTAAAACACTTCCACGACCAAGGCTATCACTATTACGGGCTAATGGTGGTATTGTACTTACATTAGTTTCTGGATCTTCATAATTGTCATCGTCATCACTAGATGATATAAGGTTGTTTGTACTTGTTGGAACAAGTTTAGCTTTGGCACCTAAAAAATAAAACATGTATATATATATATAAATATATATATAAAACAAAAATAAACAAACTTTCTAGTTTGCTAATATTAAACAACTAACGTCTTAATTTAACTAAAATAGACTTAGTTTTATAAAATACTGAATAAATTAAGTAAAAATAACAATAGAACAATTTATTAAGATATTTTATTTAAACATGACTACTTCTCAGCTGTAAATAACTAAGGTACAAAAGAACTGTTTAAAGATTTCACAAAACTATTATGAAAATAAATTTGTTGGTCTTAAAAAGTGCTACACTAAGATAAATTGTAAAAATTGACAATGATTATATAACAAAAAACTTTTTATCTGCATCATATGATTTGAACATGTTAGTGATACTAACAATAATGAACCAATATTATATTCAAAGAACTGGAAAAAAAAAAGGAACACAAAACTAAGAAATTTAATATATATAAAATTCTAGCATTTATGCAAGGTTTATTCTTCAAATACTGTTTTGGTTCATGAAAAATTATTTATAGTAACAGCGCTCGCAATTTATAGTAGCAGCCCTCAGAATTTATAGTACCAGTGCTCTGAATTAAGAAAAATTATTTGAGCAACTTATTGCTGACGTTAAACTGTTAGAGGTTGGCATCAGGTCGGCAAAAAAAAAAATTTATACAATGGTTTACCATAAAACATAGAGATGAAGTTAGCAATTTTTTGCCGACTCTAAATACTTTATGGTTGGCAATTAGGTCGGCATTGTCAAATGCCAACCATAATTTTAAGGGCTGGAGTAGTCTAATAGTTTTTTTTCCTTTAATATTAAAGATGATAATCAGTATGAATATTTAAGACACTTTACATAAAACAGGTAAAATTGCTAAAACCAGTTTGAGATCCCAACAAATAAAAAAAACAAATTAAAAATATTTTTAACCTTAACAAAAACATTTTTTAAAACAATTTAACAAAACAAGCCCAATAAAAAATAAAAACCATATTACCCAATAATTCAACATCATCTGGTTCATCATAGTCATCAGAACTTGAACTTTCATCATGCTGTCGCTCAACTTGTATAGTAGGTACAAATAATTTATCATTTGGATTTTCATAATCATCATGATTATTTTTGTTAGCAGTTGATTGTTTTTTATTGGTATAGGAAACTTAAAAAAAAGTTAATATTTAAACAAAGATAGCATTGTATTATAAAAATGTATTGTCATTTACAAATTTTTATATTTATATATTATTTATATTATTCATAATGAAGAGTTTTATTTTCAAAAAAATGATAAGTAAGATTTAGAATTTTTGACATGATAGTCATTAAATTTTTTTTTCAAAAACCCAGAAATAAACCAAGAAAAAATTACGAAGCAATTTTTAAACAAAGTTTTGAAAAATGCAAAGTTTGTGATTCCTAATAAAGAAGGTACAAATATGCTTTTAAGATTTTTTTATAACTTTTTATTCAAAAGTCATTTACAATATTTGGCTACTTCATAAGAAGTGAAGTGCTATTTGACCAGGCTATCAGTCATCAACTGTAATAAATCGTGCTTCAATTCTTCTGGACTTGTTTAAATAACCAAGTATCAGGGCCACTGGATGGACCAAGAGATTGGGTAACTACAGCTTCCAACATTATTTTAAGGATGTGATGCCTGCAGGCCAGCCACAACATTTCTTTTTCCATTTTTTGTTCAAGAATGATGCATGCACCATTACGAGGTCCAGTATCAACTGATGCAGTGTCAAAACTAACAAAACAAACATTTAATTTGGTCACAAATTCCCTATGCCAAGCAGGGTTCGTATACTGCAGTTGCTTCTGTTAATTTCAAGCCTTCCCAGGAAATGCTTACGGTTTTTGTCTTGTATGCCCACGCAAGTGTATTTTGCTTTAGACAACTTGGTCACGACCGTGTATTTTACTTTAAACAATTTGTCACTAGTTCTAAAAATTATTGTCAAATAAATTTAACCAAATTGTATTTGACAATAATATTTAGAACTAGTGTATAAATTGACAAAATATGATTTCTAAAAAACCTGGTAGCAACCTCTAAATATAATCTAATTTTGATAAAGAATTTTCTCATTTATTATTTTATTATAGTGGTCATAACTATACCATACCTCTTAAAAAACTTAAACTATACATATATAATATATATATATATATATATATATATATATATATATATATATATATATATATATATATATATATATATATATATATATATATATATATTTTATATATACATATATAAAATATATATATAATAATAATAATAATATTTATAACAACAGATTTTATATATATATATATATATATATATATATATATATATATATATATATATATATATATATATATATATATATATTTATATCATTGACTCCTGGAGTGAATCAGTTAACAATTATAATTTGGAGTTTAATGACAAAAAAATTTAGACAGACGCACAATTATTAAAAAATTTTAACTTAAAAATGTATACAAGAAAAGAATTTACCTGGTTTCAGAAAAAAAGTCTACCTGGTTTCAAAATTTCAATATCCTCAGGTTTATCATAGTCATCAGAACTACTATCATCATTAATATCAAAATCATCATCATTAATATCAACATTAATTTTCTTGATTTGTTTTGATGAAAAATTATTGTTTGAATCTTCACAACTGTTGTTGTTACCAGTGTTATGAGAAACTAAAAAATAAGAAAATTTAAAGAATGTCAACCATGTCAAAAATGTTTTGTCAACCATGTCAAAAATGTCATTTCAACCATGTCAACCAACTATTTCTCACTTTGTTTAACAAAATGAACATTTGTTGGTTGACATTTTATCTGTATGGTTCAGGGGGGTGGGGGGTATTAAAGACTGACCATAATGAATAATTTTAACAGAGAAAATAACAAAGTTTAGAGAGCGTAAAAGAATCTTGGTACAAAATGATACAAGAATTTAAATTTTACATGAACATTTTACATGGTTGCTCAAATAACCTTTGTTTTTAGCAAAAATGCAAAAAATTATGAAGAATGGATGTATCAAGAAAGTCATATAACTTTCTTCATTTATTCCTGATGACCTGTGGTTTTAAAAACTTACTTATTAGAGAGGATAAAATAATATCAAAGTTAGTGAAAATTCACAAGCAATAGGTGTCAATACACAAAGGAAAATTGCTACTTTGGAAGAAGGATATATAAACAGACATAAAGATAAGGAATTGGAAGCTAAGATGGAACATAGACAAGAGAGTTGCTGTGGGTACACAAATTATAAGGAAAAAAAATTAATGAAAACATTAAAAAAAAGATTACTTAGATGAACTTTAATTAAAAATGCTGATGGAAATGATTCAAATGAGATAAAATTGATATCTGCATCAGGTAACTTTTATCATAAAAAAACTAATATGTATATTTTTATTTGTGTATTGTTTATTAGTTTATAGAAGAAACTGTACATTTTTATCTTCATTTTTTTTTAATATTACTGTAGGTTATAATTCTGATGAGGATAAATCTCACCACAAATCATCAAACATATAACTCAACTAAAACAAAACTCTCTCTCTCTCTCTCTCTCTCTCTCTCTCTCTCTATATATATATATATATATATATATATATATATATATATATATATATATATATATATATATATATATATATATATATATATATATAACTCAACTAAAACAAAACTCTATATATATATATATATATATATATATATATATATATATATATATATATATATATATATATATATATATATATATATATATATATATATATATATATAAAAAATTAAAATGCTTAGTTTATTTAAATCGTGTTTTTAATCATGTTCAGAATGTTTTATCTTTGTTAATGTTTATATAATATTATGGAAAACCCTTAAAATAAAAAGAACAATTTACTTTTCATGATTGTTTCAAAAACACTCACACTTAATTTAAAAATCATTTCCATGTTAATGTGAACTATTAAATAATTATGCATTAAAAAACCATTTCATTTCTTGTTTTAACATTTGTACTTTTTTATTTTTTATTTTTAAAGAATAATAGTTATCTTAAAAAATACTTTGTATATAAATAAAAAAAGAACAATAGTTTATTAATACTTAATATGAAAATTCATTAGAAGTGTTTGTTACTTCATTAAAAAGCATTTCAATAATATAAAAGCATTAAAGATCAAACTTATTTAACTGTAATGGCTTTCAAAAACACTTGTCTTTTTTTTTTTCAACAAAAAAATTTTTTTTATCTTATTAATTGTATTAACTTTAATAATTCTTAAAACAAATCTTATATTAAAAAAGACTTTTGTTGTCTTAAAAAGTTATGGTTTAAAACAAAATAATTTTTTATCTTTTAATAACGTTTATTATAAAAAATGCATACTTAAATAATTTATATAATAAAAATTAAAAAATTATATACAACTGTCAATGATACTTTTAAAAAAATAATTATCAGTAAATTGTTACTTTATTTGAAAGCATTTCACTAATATAATACATGTTTGTTTTGATGTAATTTATTTCACCTAATGTTTAATTCAGAATATCTTTTATTCAGCGCGTTTTTGAAATGTTATTTGAAATCATCAAAGCAAAATTTGATTTGTATGGTCATATAATGACGTGCGATCGCACATCTTCCTGTGAAACACTGCATTATACATTTAAAAATACAAGGAATTTTTCTCACTACAATGTTTAAAAAATGTTTTTTTAACTTGACTGTCGGAAAAAAAAACTTAACAGTCAAGCCTTAATTTATTTTAAAAAAAAAAATTACATGATATTTAAAATTACTAGGTACCTTTAATTTTTTCTAGAACAATATTATTATCATATGGAAATTCATAATCACTGTTATCACCACTACCATTTTCATTATTATGTTCTAAAAAAGTACAAGAGCTTGAACAACAACATGTATCAATTAAAAATCCCCATCAAATAAACATTAATATTGAATAATTTCTACTAACTATTTTTTAATCTAAAAATACTAATCTCCTTTTAAATAAACAATTCAGATAAAAAGATCTTGTATATTTGCTTCTATAACTTTACTAGATATAAGAAAAGCAGAAGATGAAGGAGGTAGATGATGAGGGAAGTTTTAGTAGATTTAACTGAAGCGATTGATACTATTTTTCACTCTTTTTGACAAACCTAGGGGGTAGTGATGTAGTGGTAGAGCACTCGCTTCATAAACAAGAAATTCCAAGTTTTATCCCCACCATGTTCCCTGTAGTATTGTTCTCTACTTGTTTCTCTGCGCAGAGGCCTTGTTCATAAACTGTAATAAAGTAATCATGCCTAGCTACTCCAAAATTACTGTTGGGGTTCTGTAAAATTCAAAACTTGGTCTAACTCTTTAAATAATTTATTTAATGACTTTTACAACTCTTTATTGGAGTGTGATTTAATAAGGGAAATGTGCCCCCTCCAATTTAAAAAGAAAAAAACTTTTAATATAAAACATAAGTTTAAGAGAAATGATAATTCATATCCATACATACCCAGCTTTGAAGCTAAATTCTCTTTAATACGATGAGGATTTTTTTCAGTAGATTTAAATGCAACATCATTGTGATAAATATCTGAAGAAGCATCACATAAATAAATATATGTATGTATATACATACGCATACATATACATATACATATATATATATATATATATATATATATATATATATATATATATATATATATATATATATATATATATATATATATATTAGGGATATGACTTTTTCGCAACCTACTAGGCCTGTATCGTAATTCAATGAACTTTTATGTAAAAAGAACGAATAGATGTTTCATTTTGACATATTTTGAAAAAAGGTCACCCCAAAACCAAAAAATCGAATTTTCAATAGGTACACTTTTGTACAGTAAATGAATATTAAAGGCTGAAGATGTTGTAAGAGTCATACTCCTGTTGTTATTTTATTTATTTATGCAACATGTACTGTGATATAACAAAAAACATTATGTGATATATAATTATACAAGTATTACAAAATTAACAGTATCAAAGCGTCTAGTACAACAATATACATAACTGTCTGTGTCTATAGGCCTACTGTGTTTAGTACATGGGTCACATGATGCTCACGTCTCATAAAGAGTCTAGCGCTTATTACTTAGAATGAATCGAAGTTGCAGTTTGTCTTTCTTTCTGCAGGAAGCATACAGGTCTTGCATCACCTTGATTGCATGTTCAGCTATCTGATTACTTCGTGGTATGTCGATGACGGATGGCTCTTTCTTCCAGTGATTTTTGAATGACTGCAATGCCTTTTTGTAAGGCTTCAATACATCAGATAAATTCTTGAAGTCATTGTCATTGTACTTTTGACTACTAAACCAATGTTCTGCCCACTCATATGAAATGAACCTGCAAACCTTCTCCAAATTCTTTCTCGCTTCAGGCATAAGAATGAACGCCAGAATGGCGAGAATGGCTCTTGAGTTCCATCTGGCATTGCTCATATTAGGAATGTTCTGAAAGTGAATCAGAGGGAAGTTTCTTTGTTCTTCATAGAACCTAAACACTCTTGTTAAATGGTACAAAAACTTCATATCGTCTCTCCACCCTAATTTATCAAGAATTTCTACAGTTCCATTCGCAAACTTATCCTTCAGTTCATCATACTTATTCAACAGTTCAGACACAAATGGGTATTCAATGTTTGGAGATTTGGTATCACCCCCAAGTTCTTCGTCCATCACCAGACGGAGAATCCTGTCTAGTACGTGATGCTGACAACCGATAAATTGTGGTATTGTGACACCCTTTAATTTAAACATACGTTGCAACTTCACAACAACTCCATTTCTCTTCCCAGTATTGACGTTTGTTGTATCAGTAATGATCATCTTAATTGAATTCCACAAATTGTATTCATCAATAAGTTTGGCAATTTTTTCAGCAACAGTTTCAGCTTTGCCATCTTTTAAACGCAGTGCATCAAGTTTCACGTCAGTTCTTTTATTCTGAAGTACAACTACCTGATATTCCTTATCATCTATTCGTTTGCCGTCAAAGTGTAAGGACCACTGTTCCATTTTAAGTTGTTGTATCATTTCTTTTTTTAATTTACCTGCCTCTTTGAATATGGACTTGTAAATTGCTGATTGACTTGGAGTTGGAATATCAATACCTTGTTGTGATAATACATTGCATATTTTAGCAGCTTTCTTTGTGGAAACTCCACTTGATGTAACCATACTTACAGCAAATTTACTTTTGTAGTGCTTTCTAGTTTCTAGAGTGTCCTCATCATCGTCTTTATCACCGTCGTCGTCTTCATCATCTTCACTCTTACTTTTGCAGTTTTCAGATTCAGTACCACTGTCTGTGGTAGACAGGACTTGTGATGTGGAAGGTATTGCTGTTCCAGACTGGACTTTCCTTCTCTTGGAAGGGTGAATGGTTTCTTTACTTGCCACTTGTCCTATTGAGTACCCCACCTGTCCTTTACTTTCTTTTTGTAGGTGGTATAGACGTTTATCTTCCGAGGATAACCACTGGCCATTCACTTTCGTGATGTCAAACAATGCATTGAGAACATCATATTTTCCACGCTTGACACATTCATCATAGACCTTCAGCACCTTCATAAGCTTTGCTCTTATCACTTGATCAGACACACGTGGAAAATTCAGTTTATTGTCCCACAATTTTGTAATTTCCTTAGAAATTTGGTCTATTCGTTCTTTTCTTCCTTTAACAAACTGGTATCTTCCTACGATCTGCAATTGAAGTGGTATTCTGGATTTTTCATCGAGTGAATGTTCTTCTACAGCCACGCTTCCTCTTCTTCTGTGTGACTCTTGAAATCTCACCAAATTTTTAGTCCAAGTCTTCTTGTTCTTTGTTACTGTGGTATGACTTTTCTTGTGAGACATCATATAATATTGTTACGACTTTACGGATAGCTGAGCGTAAATATCCGTTTAATAAAGTCGTTTAATTAATAAAATACTTTAACTGTATAGTAATCCAATTATAGTTCGATAATCCAGTCAATGTTGATAACAGTTCGATAATCCAGTCCGTATCCTAACGATAATGCTACAACTACTTATACTTCGTACACTTACAGCGTCTTTAGTTCGCTACAGTAGTTCCTTATTAGCTCAGTTACACGCAGAGTACTTCATAGAACTATTCACATTATCAACACTGAGCTCTGACAGCAGCTCGCTTATATAATTATTTAGAGCTTCCAGAATGTTCTACTAAGTTCTAATATCTTCTACAGTCTGTTACAGTCGTCTATATCACCATGGTAACACAATGACGTCATCACATAACAATTCCAAGTATTTGCCAGCAAACGGCCGTTTCGTTGCCATGGTAACGTGTGGCGTTATATTTATAAATTCATAACAAAATAATGAAATAAATAGAATTAAGCTGAGAATTAAGCTTAAGATTAAAACATCGGTCAAAAATGAATGTATAAAAATGGTAAATCAAATTTTTATTTTGGGGGTGACCTTTTTTTGTTGCAGAAAGCTATTTGGGCCTTTTTTCATGATTTTAGGTAAAAGTTCATCGATTTATGATACAGGAAACATTTTATTTGAAAAAAAATTAAAAAGTCATATCCCTAATATATATATATATATATATATATATATATATATATATATATATATATATATATATATATATATATATATATATATATATATATATATATATATATATATATATATATATATATATATATATATGTATATACTGTTGGGGTTCTGTAAAATTCAAAACTTGGTCTAATTCTTTAAATAATTTATTTAATGACTTTTACAACTCTTTATTGGAGTGTGATTTAATAAGGGAAATGTGCCCCCATAGAACTATTCACATTATCAACACTGAGCTCTGACAGCAGCTCGCTTATATAATTATTTAGAGCTTCCAGAATGTTCTACTAAGTTCTAATATCTTCTACAGTCTGTTACAGTCGTCTATATCACCATGGTAACACAATGACGTCATCACATAACAATTCCAAGTATTTGCCAGCAAACGGCCGTTTCGTTGCCATGGTAACGTGTGGCGTTATATTTATAAATTCATAACAAAATAATGAAATAAATAGAATTAAGCTGAGAATTAAGCTTAAGATTAAAACATCGGTCAAAAATGAATGTATAAAAATGGTAAATCAAATTTTTATTTTGGGGGTGACCTTTTTTTGTTGCAGAAAGCTATTTGGGCCTTTTTTCATGATTTTAGGTAAAAGTTCATCGATTTATGATACAGGAAACATTTTATTTGAAAAAAAATTAAAAAGTCATATCCCTAATATATATATATATATATATATATATATATATATATATATATATATATATATATATATATATATATATATATATATATATATATATATATATATATATATATATATATATATATATATATATATATATATATATATGTATATACTGTTGGGGTTCTGTAAAATTCAAAACTTGGTCTAATTCTTTAAATAATTTATTTAATGACTTTTACAACTCTTTATTGGAGTGTGATTTAATAAGGGAAATGTGCCCCCATAGAACTATTCACATTATCAACACTGAGCTCTGACAGCAGCTCGCTTATATAATTATTTAGAGCTTCCAGAATGTTCTACTAAGTTCTAATATCTTCTACAGTCTGTTACAGTCGTCTATATCACCATGGTAACACAATGACGTCATCACATAACAATTCCAAGTATTTGCCAGCAAACGGCCGTTTCGTTGCCATGGTAACGTGTGGCGTTTTATTTATAAATTCATAACAAAATAATGAAATAAATAGAATTAAGCTGAGAATTAAGCTTAAGATTAAAACATCGGTCAAAAATGAATGTATAAAAATGGTAAATCAAATTTTTATTTTGGGGGTGACCTTTTTTTGTTGCAGAAAGCTATTTGGGCCTTTTTTCATGATTTTAGGTAAAAGTTCATCGATTTATGATACAGGAAACATTTTATTTGAAAAAAAATTAAAAAGTCATATCCCTAATATATATATATATATATATATATATATATATATATATATATATATATATATATATATATATATATATATATATATATATATATATATATATATATATATATATATATATATATATATATGTATATATAGTAAAAAAATTATTTTTTTTCAAAATGTACACATTGGAATCGCCCAATTTGATTTGAAGCATTTTTAGAGTTTGCACAAAATCCTTAAACATCAGAAAGTCCCTAATATTATCAAAATAAATATTTTTCTAAAGTATATAATTTTCGGTTCCAAAAGAAGCAAAATTTTATAAAAAAATAATTAAATTTTTTGTAAAAACACAAACTGAAGAAACCATTTTAAAAAAATATATGGGAGAATGGGATAAAATAGCAAAGGGCCCAAAAAGATAAAAGCTTCGCATAGCAAAACCATTTAACATAAATAGGTCTAAATTGGAGGCAACGAAAACCATCTGAATAGGTTGTAATTCAAATGGGGAATAATTTTGTTTTTGTACATGTAACCACCATAGTTTCATTCAAAAAAAGTTTGCTTTTTCAAACTTTGAATTAATAATATTTTTTCAGTTTGATTCTTACTATTCTGGTGTGAGCTGTCTTTTGAATTTTGACAGATATTTTTTGGTACAAAAAACATTATTCAATGTTATTGTAGTTAATTTCTATAATAACATTTTGTATATAATGTTATTATAGTTAATAACTATAATAAAATTTTGTATATATATATAAAGTATTAAGTATTAATAGACTGTTGTTTTTATATATATATATATATATATATATATTATATATATATATATATATATATATATATACATATACATATATATATATATATACATATATATATATATATATATATATATATATATATATATATATATATATATATATATATATATATATATATATATATATATATACATATATATATGTAATTTCTTTTGAATTTCGTTAAACATTTGCGAGTTGCCAGAAAGTTAAAACCATTAATTTAATTACAAATTATTCGTTTTTAAAAAAACCCGCAAAAACGCAAATTTAATTGAGCAGAATGTTTTTAAAAACATATATATATATATATATGTATTTATATATATATATATATATATATATATATATATATATATATATATATATATATATTTAGGCCGTATATAGATACATCAGGGGCTATTCTAGACTGTTTTCGACAGTGTCGACTGTTTTTTTTTTCCAGCGAAAAAACTCCGATATTCGGCAATATTTCCGCTAAATTTCTCTAGGATGAGGGGGGGGGGGGTACCTCTGTGTGTGTATATATATATATATTAGTGATGTACCGATTAATTGGCATCGGCTTAATTGGCCACTTTTTGTACAATCGGAATCGGTATCGGCATCGGCTTTTTTTTATTAATTTGCCAATATGCATAACCGATGGCATTTTAATACTTTTATCCTGCATTTTGATAATAACTAAATAATAAATAATCTAAACTTTATGCATCGCTTAGAATTTTTTGAAAAATTGTTTATTTTGACTTTGTTTTAAAATTAAAAAATAAGACAAAAGCAACAAAAAAACAGGCTTTCACTGATTTCTTTATGTATCTTTTGTTATATTTTTGTAGATTCTGTGGGTTTATTTAAAAAAATGATAAAATAAAGTTGAGGGAAGCAAAAGAAACTAAATTTTTATGACAAACCCCTTTTTCTGTACAAAAACTTACTTAAACAACTAACACCGCGGATAAGCATTTAACCAGGATGTCCACGCCTCCTTCCTTTCCAATGTGCATTATATGGCCAGATATTATATGTCAAAAATTTACCCGATTTAAAATTCTATGGCTTTATATTTTCAAAACTTTATTAATTAGTTAATTAATCGGTATCGGCAATCGGAAGGAAGAGTACGGAAGGAAAAAAATGATTCTCATGCCAACAAATACATCACTTTTAATTACTTATGAATTTCGTCAAACATTTGCGAGTTGTCAGAAAGTTAAAACCATTAATTTAATTACAAATTATTCGTTTTTTAAAAAAACCGCAAAAACGCAAATTTAATTGAGCAGAATGTTTTTAAAACATTCTGAATGTTTTTAAAACATTCTGAATGTTTTTAATAATATAAACAATGTTTTTATTTTTATTTTTTTAATAAAATGTTTTTATTTTTTTTTAATAAAATGACTTGCAACGGAGTGTTGCTACATTGACTTTCTTATAGCCTGACTCGCAAGGGAGTGCTGCTACATCGACTGAGGGTTTGGTTGGGGTAGGCAGTCTATCAAGTAACAACAAAAAAATTACGGCCTTGCATTAATTTTTACTTTTTGTCAACAAAACTTTCTGACAACCAGTTAGGAGTTTTATATTTATATATTTATATATATATATATATATATATATATATATATATATATATATATATATATATATATATATATATATATATATATATATATATATATATATATATATTAGGGTGCATCAAATGCCCCGTACTTTCAAAAATTGATCTGTCCCTATTCTTAAAACTTTCAATTGGTTCTCACAAAACACTCTGTTAAATTTTTTCAAAATTGAATGAGATTTAGAGGGGCATTTCAAGTCTGAAACTTGCAATGAGACCCTAAACAGAAGAAAAAAAAGTTTTTTAAATGTATGTCATGTTGGGTCTCAAAAGAAGCAAAATTTTATAAAAATTACAAAAATAAATATCATTTTTTGTTAAAAATGACTTATAAAATTTTTTTGACAAAAACCATTAAAAAAATTTTATATAATTTCTTGTTAAAAAATAATAATTTTTATGTAATAAAATTTAAAATAATAATTCTTGTATAAAATTTTTATTATTTTTGAAATTTATATAAAATTTCGCTTCTTTTGAGATCTAACATGACATACATTTAAAAACTTTTTTTTCTTCTGTTTAGGGTATCGTTGCAAGTTTCAGACTTGAGGTGGCCCCTCTAAATCTCATTCAATTTTGAAAAAATTTAACAGAGTGTTTTGTGAGAACCAATTGAAAGTTTTAAGAATAGGGACAGATCGATTTTTGAAAGTATGGGGCATTTGATGCACCCTAATATATATATATATATATATATATATATATATATATATATATATATATATATATATATATATATTCAGTTCTATAAATTGTTGCATTTGAGAGTACGGAAGGTAAAAAATGATTCTTTTGCCAACAAATACGTCACTTTTAATTACTTTTGACTTTCGTCCAACATTTCTGTATTGTCAGAAAATTAAAACCATTAATTTAATTAGAAATTGATCATTTTTTTAAAAAAACCTCAAAAACGCAAATTTAATTTGACCAGAATGTTTTTAAAAACATCCTGAATGTTTTAAAAACATTCTGAATGTTTTTAATAATATAAGCAATGTTTTTATTTTTATTTTTTTTATAAAATATTTTCATTTATATTTTTTTTACTGTAAACCATGCGCGGAGTATTGCTACATCAACTATCATATAGCCTGCTGCTACAAGGAAGTGTTGCTACATCGACTATCTTATAGCCTGACTTGCAAGGGAGTGCTGCTACATCGACTGAGGGCTTGGTTGGGACAGGCAGTCTCAATTTATAAAAAAAAAACTCCGGTCTTGCATTTTAATTTTTTTTTGTGTCAACAAAATACGGAAAAACTTTCTGAGTACCAGTTAGGAGTTATATATATATATATGTATAAATATATATATATATATATATGTATATACATATATATATACATACATACATACATACATACATACATACATACATACATACATACATACATATAAATTAGTAGAAAATCACTGAACAAAATTTTTTTTTTTAAGTTAAGTGATTTCTACTAATTTATAATTGCTCTGTACTTTTAAGAACATTGAGCACTCTATTTTGTAGAATACATTTTAAAATTGTTTAATTATATATATACATATATATTTATTTATTTATATAATGATTATTATTTTTAAACTTTAATAAAACTTTGGCTCTTTTAACCCAATATGATATACTTTAACAAAAAAAATTTGGATAATATTAGGGACCTGTGTAACAGTTGATGACCTGACCTGATGATCTTGTGTAACCTCTATAAATGCTTCGAGTCACCTCAAAATTTTAGCAAACATATATATATATTGAATTTAAAAATTAATTTAATTTAAAATTTTATTAATATTTTTTGTTTATTTATAACTAATTTTTTTTAAGTTATATTTTTATATAATTATTTGTTATTTCAAGTTAATTGTTCTTCCTTAAGTTATTAAAAAATTTTATTTAAGTTGGCACATAAAAACGAAATTGCTAATACCATGTTTTGAAAAAAAATCTTAAAATATATACAGTACTGTGAATAAGTTTTAGACCACTTCCATAATTAGACATATTTACAATTTTTTACCTATGTAATTTTTTTAAAGTGTACTTAAGTTTAATAATATATAAGAAAAGTTAAAAGAGTATATTATTTTGAACAAATAAACAAAATTGATGAGGAAACATGAAGGATTTGTTTGTTTATTTATTAAAACGATGTGTTATAACAACTACATCCAAAACAGGATATTTGAAGAAAGCTGTTAAAAAAATCAGAGAAACTGGCTCCCTTGAAGATAGAAAAAAGTGGCATACCTCATTAGCTAACAAAAGATGGCAATAAATATTTAAAAACCCTATCTTTAAGAAATACAAAAGAAGCATCAACCGAGCTGGCAAAAGACATTAACACAGCAACTGGGAAAAATGTCAGCTCTTCTTTTATTCGACTGCACCTACTTAAATTGGGATTAAGAGGGTGTGTTGCAATTCGAAAACCATTATTACAGTGTGGAAATGAAGAAAAGCAATTTAAATATGCAAAACAACACAAAGATTGGGCCCAGGAAATGTTTAACCGAGTTCTGTACACTGTAGAGTCCAAATTCGAAATTTTTGGAACGAAAGGACACCAATATGTTTAAAGAAGAATTGAAGAAGCCTATCAGCCCGAGTGTTTAAACCCTACTATTAAACACAGAGGAGGCTTTTTACAAGTTTGGGGCTGTTTATCTTCATCTGGAGTAAGTGATTTGATCAAAATTGGGGGCGACTCACTGGGGAACGTTATGTGGATATCCAAAGGCACCATGCTGTATTATCCGGAATGAGACTAATAGGTCATAACTTTATTCTGCAGCAGGACAATGACCCAAAATATTGTTCCCAAGTGGCAAAAAATTACTTAAACCAAATGGCAGAGGAAGGAGTAGGGGAGGGGAGCATTGGACAGTCGGGAGGTTTGGACACCCCCTCATTTCTCACAATCTATTCTAGATACTTTTTGTTTTCTACCATAGCACTATAGTTTTATAACTGGCAACACCGCTCATCAAAAGTGTCAGCTGTCATTTCACTTGGTTGTCAAGTTACATGCGCTTAACGATTTGTTATGTACAAAAGTAAATATTTTGTTTGGGATTTGAAGAACGGTAACAAAGAAATCTGCAAGAAAGTGTAAGTATCTGTGTTAAGTTTTTCTTTTGCATTTAATAAACATTATATTTACCTGGCAATTAGGATTCAACATTTGATAAAAATAAACTTATTCAAATCTATTTGAAAAGTGAGGTTATAGCGAGCATTGGGCACCCAGGTAGGAGGGAGGTTTGGGCATGCCCAATGCTCCCTCTTTTTTTAGTGTGTTTTGGTGTCATACGTTTGAGGTTTTTTGCTATGCCTATTGAATTGAATGTTTAATCATTTCTTTTCAGGACAATGCCGTTTTCATTTAAAAAGAAAAATAAACAACTTAAAATACCTAAAGATGTTATTTTGCGCGCATTGGAAGAGGTTTCTAAAGGAGGAAAAATTAAAACTACTGCAACTAAATATGATATACCCAGGTCTAACCTTCAAAGATACATAAAACAGGGTGGTGTTGTGAAAGATATTTCTTCTAAATTTATATCATCCCAAATATTCACAAAAGATGAAGAAGAAAAAATTTCAGAATATCTTGTAACATTGTTTAAACTAAACCATGGAATGTCAAAACTGAAGGCACGCGAATTGTTTTACGAATACACCACTGCCATTAATAAAAAAATATCAGACAACTGGACAGAGAAGCAACTTGCACCCAATGATTGGCTAAGGGGATTTTTTAAAAGACAACCTCAGCTTTCAATAAGGACACCAGAAGCTACCAGTCTCTCACGTGCCACAAGTTTCAATAAAAATGGCGGAGATTTTTTTGAAAATCTTAAAACTGTATATGAACGGCATCACTTCGGCACTGAGTCTATTTACAATATAGACAAAACTGGATTATCAACAGTACAACGAACCCAGAAAGTGATTGCTCTCAGAGGCACTAAGTAAGTTGGGCAAGTAACGTCAGCTGAAAGAGGGACACTTGTAACGCTTTGCTGCGATATTAATGGATTGGGTAACTCAATACCACCCTTTTTCATATTCCTACAGGTTAATTTCAAAACATATATGCTAAATGATGCACCTATTGGTTCAGATGGAGCAGCACATTCTTCAGGGTGGATGACAGCACCATGTTTTTTAAAATATAAACACCATTTTGCAAAACACGCATAACTAACACCTTCCTCCCCAGTTCTATTGCAGCTGGACAATCATGAGAGCCATATTTCAGTACCAGTTCTCGATTTTTGTAAAGAATCAGGCATTGTTTTAATGACTTTCCCACCGCACTGCAGCCATAAACTGCAACCCCTAGACCTGACTGTCTATGGACCACTCAAAACTTATTATAACACTGTTGTAACAGATTGGATGGTAAGCAATCCTGGCAAAACGGTAACAATTTATGAAATCCCAAAATTAGCAGCAAAAGCCATCCCACTTGCATTCAAGGTGCGAAATATTCAAACAGGATTTAAAAAACCTGGCATTTGGCCATTCAATTCAAAAAATTTTTCTGATGAAGATTTTGTTGGTTCTTCTATAACTGATCGCTGCTTGCCGGAGGAGAATAATGTTGCTACAAAAATTGATTTCAGAACAACCTATCATGGAACAGCCATCAACAGAAGAAAATCTGAGTCTAGAGGATCGTACAAGTTCAAATGTGGAAGTCACTGGGCCATCTCAACTGTAATCTCTATCTAAAAGCCAGACTAGGGGCACTGACAATGTAAAGCCTGATTTAGTAAGACCATTTCCGAAAGCCGGTTTAGGAAATTGGATGGCATGAAATGGAAGAAAGGAAAAACTAGAATATTGACAGCAGCCCTTGTTAAGAACCGTTACACAGCTCGCATTTTGCCTGCGAAATGGCGATTTGCCTACGTGTTCAGTAGTTTTGCGCTACGCAAAAACTTATATCTTTTAGAATATTTAAATTATCTTTTGATTGTCATTAACGTGACGTTTATTCAGAACAAATAAAGTCGTAAGTAAAAGCATTTAACCGCAATTGTAAACTAATAGATTTTTTGTTAAAGAAACAGTTTGTTTCATAATTTTTTGTTATTGTTAAAATTTAGTTAAAAAAAAATAAAGTGTTTTAAGTTTTATCTTAAAGAAACAGTTTGTTTCATAATTTTTTGTTGTTGTTAAAATTTAGTTAAAAAAAAAAAAGTGTTTTAAGTTTTATCTTAAGGAATTAAATACATAAATTCCTTTTAAATATAAAAATTATTTTTAGTCATAATAGTTTAAAAAATGCACGATTTATTTTGATGTAAATATTTTATTAATAAGATATTTTGTTTATTGTTAATTCAATAACGTAAAGTTTTAATGACGTTCGTTATAAAAATAAATTATGATCACGAATACGTTATCGGTAACTGACAAATATAAAAAAACAAACTCTTTATTGTTTACATTACATCTTTATTGTTTACATAAACATTATTAAAAAGAGTTCACAAATTAAATAGGAAAAAATTTATTAACAGTTAATAAAATAACCAAAAACCAACTGTAAAATCATAAGAAAATGAACAAACATTATTTTATGTTTCATGAAAAGAATATTTTTTTCAAAATAAAATTTAGTTCATATTTGAAAAAAATAATAAAAAAGATTTTTTAAATAACAACTTAGATTTTATTTGTAACTTTTGTTATAGTGAGAAAAAAAAAAACTGTTTGTATGATTTTTAACGCCTTAATAAAATAACTTTAATTACAATGCGGTACTTAAAAAGACGCTAGTGACGCAATATAACTTCTAACGATGCAAAATATATTTGCTGAGTTGAGTTACTTAGAAATGCGTTACGCGTTTTCGCTACGCAGCGAAATCTCGTAACAAGGCCTGTGACAGACACACCCGAGAAAAGAATTATAGAAATAGAAGAAAAAGAAAGACAAAGAAAAGGTAAGATCAAAGAGCTCAACAAAAATCGAAAATGCTCAAGAAACGAGAAAAGCAAGAAGATTAGCAGTGATGATGAAATAGAAAATGTTTCCATTTCTGACGTAGACCTTGTTGAAATCGATTCATCTGAAGAAGATTTTGGTGTAGACGATGTGATTGTTATGGATAGAAAATTCCAGATCAATAACTTTGTGTTAGTTAAATTTGACACCAAAAAAACTGTTTATCATTATGTTGGAATAGTCAAAGAGGTTAATCACTCGATTGCAACTGTCAAATTCATGAGAGTGAGTAAGATAAGAAATACGTTTATGTTTTCTGACACCGAGGACGCAGCCAGCATCCCCCTGGAGGATATAAAGACAAAACTGCCTACACCAACAACATGGATAAAACGTGGCAGCCTAAATAAAAATTTGACAAGCCTCTTTGGGTTATACCAAATTTAAGATAAGTTTTATTAAGTCCAACATCGTGCAGTATTGATTCCAAGCAACATTGTTTAATTTTTTGTAAAGTCTATGATAAGAAAAAATGTTTGTATTACAATTTTTTATAGCAATGCTATATAATACTTAAGCATAGTAGTATATTAAAACAATATCGTGCATATTAAATACAGTGCCCAAACCTCCCCACAGGGGTGCCCAAACCTCCCAACCGCAGGGAGGTTTGGGCACTTTGGACATGTGTTAGAAAATCTTTTGTAACTTTGCGAGTAATTATAATACTAAAACTCTTCTTAGCAATAATTACTGCCAAATATTTGTGCTAGATATATTTGAAATAAAATTTTGATTATAATAAAAAATAACACTTTTATTAGCATTTATGTAAAAAAGTGCCCAATGCTCCCCTCCCTCCCCTACTGAAATTAATGACCTGGCCTCCTCAGAGTCCAGTTTTGAATATAATTGAACATATTTGGGATTACCTGGACAGAAAGAAGGTTGAGCATGCTCTCCAAAATGCTGAAGAATGTTTTGAAGTACTTCAAAGAGAATGGCACAACATACCTCAGGATTTTATAACTAACTTGTATGAATCTATTACCGGGCAATAATTGCCTGGGATTGAGGCAAAAGGAGGACATAGCAAACATTAAGAGTTTTTTATGAAGTTTGACACTAAAAAGTTTGTAATTGTTTCATATTTTGAGTGAAATACATGTGTTTTAATAAGTTTATAATTTAGAAATACAAACTTAAAGATTAGAGAAGAGTTCTCCAGGATTTTTTGAAAAAATATAAGTGGTCTAAAACTTATATACATTATATATATATATATATATATATATATATATATATATATATATATATATATATATATATATATATATATATATATATATATATATATATATATATATATAATATATATATATATATATATATATATATATATATATATATATATATATTGCCAAATGAACTGCATAATTCATCATCAGTAAAATTTACAAAAACCATTAAAAAACATTTTTTATAAGGGATACAAATTAAAAATTTATTATAAAATCCATTATAAAGGGTTAAAAAGACCATTAAAATACAATAACAAAATGCATCAGTCTTTAAATTTGGTACATATAAATTTAACAATAATGAATCCTTTAATTACAAATATTTTAGGTTGCCATATATAGGTGATAGTTCTAGAAATATTCAAAACAAAATTAATGAATGAACTAAAAAGTTATGTAAAAAAGATTTAATTTTTTTTTCTTCTTTTAAAAATAGGCAATACTTTTCACTAAAAGACTTACTTCCAAGATATAATAAATCAAACAATGTTTACAAATTTAATTGTGCTAACTGTAGGTACAAAAATATATTTGGTACAAAAGACAAACTGTCCAAAACTTTTCACAACGCATTGATGAATATTTTTAGTAAGATAAAAAGTCTTACATTTTTTTTATCATTTAATGAAAAACATTGAGTGTCAAAGGAAAGCCTCCTCTGAATGCTTTTCTATTTTGGATTCTGCTCAAAGTGTGTATGAATTAGAAATAAAGGAAAACTTGCATATAAAGTGGCAAAGGCCCTGTTTAAATAAACAAGTCAAAAATAGAATTCTTGAACTATTCTGACTATTATGACGTTGATGTTTTTTGTTTTTTTTAATTACTTGTAACCTATTGTGATTTGTTTTTTAATTGAGTTCTGAGACTGACGCATTTTGTCATTGTATTTTAATGGTCTTTTTAACCCTTTGTAATGGATTTATAACAAATTTTTGTAATAAAGTAATTAATTTGTATCCTTTTTAAAACAGTTTTTAATAATTTTTGTAAATTTTACTGATGATGAACTATGCAGCTTGAAACATGTATAACAAACATTTTAAAAGCGTTGTTAAGTTTATTTAAATAAATATATATATATATATATATATATATATATATATATATATATATATATATATATATATATATATATATATATATATATACATACATAGATACATATATATATATATATATATATATATATATATATATATATATATATATATATATATATATATATATATATATATATATATATATACATATATACATAAATACATATATATATATATATATATATATATATATATATATATATATATATATATATATATATATATATATATATATACATAGATACATATATATATATATATATATATATATATATATATATATATACACATATATAT
>NC_088925.1:43295000-43357500 GCF_038396675.1 Hydra vulgaris
AATTGTAAAAGTTCTTGTTTATAAAATGTAAACCAATAAAGAATACAATTTGAATATAAAGCTGTTTTTAACAATTCCAATCGACTGTTTTTTTTATTAAATCTATAATAAACTATCGGTTTCCGTTAAGCTATTTCATATTAATTTCTAGTTAGTCTTGTGAATTAATATAAAGATTGTGTTCCAATTATTGTACGCATTTTTTTATACGTTGTAGTCAGAGATTCTACGAATAAAAAGAGTTGGAATCATACTATGAATCACAAAAAAAATTTATAACACATTTTTCTTAACAAACTACATTTTTTTCTTTGGACAAAACAAGGTGGACAAATCAAAAGGATGCTTTTTTTATAAGATTTCATTGTCTTTATTCAATTTTACCGTATTCTTATGTTTGCTTATAATATAATTTGATTTTGGCATGAAGTTCATTAAATAAACTCTTGAAAATAAAGTAATATTTTTAGTATAGATTTTAAACAGTTTTTTAAAGGTAGCAAAGATAGATTCTTAGAGATAATAAAATGTTTAATTTATTACGGATCGTGAGCAAGAAACAAACACGTTTTCTGCTTTAAATTACTGATTACTGTTTTATAAACTCGTTGATAGTCTGGAGATGTACTTCAAGTCAGATTATATTTAAACAGGTGATTTACAAATATTTACGAAAGGAGAAGTACCTATTTTAGTTCATTACATTCTACATATATAAGATGCTTTACTATAGAGTAATACTACATACTAACATAAGAATTTGTAATTTAACGCAAGGAAGTCATTATGACATCTGTAGTGATTGTTTGTTATTAATTTTTTGGTTACTAGAGATTTATTCAGTGCTAATTTTGAAGTAAAATATGCCTGGAGATAAAGCTGTATAACAAACTTCAAGACGAGCAAAAGGTGTTGGAATATTCAAACTTCTTCATTCAAATTCTGCAGATCCTGCTCATCAAAAATGCTAATCTGAAAGATTAAATTCAATTACAAAAGGGCGTGTGATTGAACAACAATTTCAAAAGCAAATCAACTCAGGGAAAGCCTTTGCTTCTGAACAGCACTTTAAGCCAGATGATTTTGAAATACGTATGTCACAAGCGTTTTATTTAAAAAAGTTATATATCAATATATATATATATATATATATATATATATATATATATATATATATATATATAATATATATATATATATATATATATATATATATATATATATATATATATATAATTAGTAAAAAACACTTATCTAACTTTTATCTTCGACTTGGAGTTTCACCATTGCTGGATCATCAGGAAGAGTTACTAAATCTCAAAAAAAATTTTACATATATATATATATATATATATATATATATATATATATATATATATATATATATATATATATATATATATATATATGTTTGTAAATCAGCTTAAAGCGGACATATATGTATAAAAAATCCATCCTAAAACGGACCATTTCGTAAAGCGGACAATTTGCTGTCCGCTTTGCGTTTTGCGATTAAATTTTAGCTAAGTTACTTGGTTTAAGTTATTAAAAACTAGACTCTAAGTTTTAAAATTCTTTATAAAGTAAATAGAATTAAAAAAAAGCAATTGGTTAATGGACTCTTTAAACTTTTCACTTTCTTTTTTTATCTAGCTGTATAACAAACTTCAATTTTTTATATAGCTGTATAACAAACTTCAAGACGAGCAAAAGGTGTTGGAATATTCAAACTTCTTCATTCAAATTCTGCAGATCCTGCTCATCAAAAATGCTAATCTGAATGATTAAATTCAATTACAAAAGGGCGTGTGATTGACCAACAATTTAAAAAGCAAATCAACTCAGGGAAAGCCTTTGCTTCTGAACAGCACTTTAAGCCAGATGATTTTAAAATACGTATGTCACAAGCGTTTTATTTAAAAAAGTTATATATCAATATATATATATATATATATATATATATATATATATATATATATATATATATATATATATATATATATATATATATATATATATATATATACCGGGTCTATAAGTATGAAATGAGCGTTTTTTTTTCAAAATAAAACACTATTTTCTAATGGAAAAGTAAAAAATATTTTATTTAAAGTATTTGCCATTGCTTTCTACACATTTTGACCACCTTTCTGGCAATTTGTGGATACCACGCCAATATAACTTTTTTTTAAGGCAAACCATTCGGAGACCCATTTTTCGACTTCTTTGTAGGAATAAAAGTGTTGCTCATTTAATCCATGTCCTATCGATGAAAACAAATGATAGTCGGAAGGAGCCAAGTCTGGTGAATACGGCGGGTGAGGTAACTCTTCCCAGCCAAGTGATATTATCGTTTCCTTGACCGCTTTTGCTGTATGACTCGGAGCATTATCATGCAACAAAATTACCTTTCCGTGTCTTCTGGCCCATTCTGGTCGTTTTCGATCAATGCATGGTTCAAATTGATCATTTGTTGTCAATAACGTTGCGTATCAACAGTTTCGCCAGGTTTTAGAAGTTCACGATAAACCACTCCCTTCTGGTCCCACCAAACACAGAGCATTGTCTTTTTTCCGAACCGATCAGGCTTTGCAGTCGATGTTGATGCTTCTCCTAGATTTATCCATGATCTTTTGCGTTTGGGATTCTTAAAATAAATCCATTTTTCATCACCAGTCACAATTCGATGCAATACTGACTTCCTTTCGTGTCAAAACAGCAACATTTCACATGTGGTTTTTCGCTTTTCCATCTGCCTGTCATTCAGTTCATGTGGCACCCATTTCCTGCACTTTTAGATCTTTCGCATAGCTTTTAAACGGTCAAAAACTGCTGGTTGTGAAACATTTAACATTTCTGCCATTTGTTTTTGACTTAAAGTGTCATCTTCATCCAGTATTGCTTGCAATTCTGTGTCTTCAAACTTTTTTGGTGGTCTTCCACGTTTTTCATTTCGCACATCAAAATCATTATCTCTGAACCGTTGAAACCATCTTTTGCATGTTGCTTCCGATAGAGCATGATCGCCATAAGCTTCGACAAGCATTCAATACGATACTGCAGCGCTTTTCTTCAAATGAAAACAAAAAATTAGTCCTTCCACAAATCATCATTTTCTGGTACAAAATTCGATATTTTTAACACGATTATAAAATATGATGTTGTTTATACAATGACTCGATGTTTACTAAATATGTTTGACAGATGTCATAGCAACAAAATTAAAAAAAAGTTAAGGCCCGTTCACAACAAATGTTCTCTATCGATACAGTTGTAACTCGACACTCACTTCATGCTTTTAGGCCTGGTATATATATATATATATATATATATATATATATATATATATATATATATATATATATATATATATATATATATATATATATATATATATATATATATATATATATATATATATATATATATATATATATATATATATATATACATATATATATATATATATATATATATATATATATATATATATATATATATATATATATATATATATATATATATATATATATATATATATATATATATATATATTAAGGTGGTTCTAAAAACAACAACAAAAATGACTGCTGGCACCCCCTGAATATGTTGCATATAATTAAAAAAATGCTAGATTTAAGAAATTTTTGAATAAAAAATATTTTAAGGGGTTGCTACCGACCCTCGAACATTGTTGGGTCTCAAATGAAGGGAAATTATATAAAAATTTTAAAAATAATAATCATTTTATAATTTATTTTTTATTTTAGATTTTAGTAAACAAAAAGTTACGTTTTTTAACTAAAAATGAAAAATAGGGATTTTAACAAGATTTTTTGATTATAATTTTTTTTATCTATGTTTTTTTATAAAATGATTAATATTTTTAAATTTTTTATATAATTTCCCTTCATTTGAGACTCAACATGACATAATTTTGAAAAACTTTTTTTTTAATAATATTTGGGACCTATATAATGTTCGAGGGCCGGTAGCAACCCCTTAAAGTATATTTTATTCAAAAATTTCTTAAATGTAGCATTTTTTTAATTATATACAATATATTCAGGAGGTGCCAGCAGTCATTTTCAGAAAAAGTTGTTTTTAGAACCACCTTGATATATATATATATATATATATATATATATATATATATAAAATATTTTTTTCAAGACATTGGTCCAAAAATTACAAAAAAGATAATGAAAAATGGAGTTATACCAAGTCTATTTCTTCCTATAAAAAGTTGTATCACTACTTTACCAAAAAAAGAAAGCCAAGGAAACCTATTGAACCTACTACTAAAATAATATTTTAAATATCAACTAAATGTTATGAGAAATTTAAAGACGTTTTAAAATTCAAATACGAAATTTAAAACTTTCGAATAGTTGGATAACAGATGTTAAAGAAAATGAAATAAGTGTTTTAAAAAGTAGTTCAAATCAGCTTGTCCTTCCAGAATTTGAAATAATCATAGATGATAGTTTAGGATATAGTTTGTTTGTATATGTATGGATGCTTCCTAAAAGTCATACTATTTACACAATTTACAAAAGAAGTATGCAAAATAAATCATTAAATAATTTAATTGCTTTAATTGAAAGTTATCAGATATGTGAAGGTGTACCAATCCATGAAAAGACAGCAAGTACCATTTACTATTGCATACCTTTTTAAAAAAATCCACATTATTGGGATACAGAAACATCTGCATTCCAACATATGTCATATTACAGAAATGTTAACTGTGATATTTTACTTAAAGAGTCAAGCAGATGTAAAAAATGTATATTGACTAACAAATCAGTTGTTTATTTAAAAAAGAAAAAATTGAAGAGTCACAATGAGCCAGCCAAGCTAAATGCCCCTATCTCTTTGACCTCATCATCAAGACTTAAATTAACAATTTAACAGCATCGTCTGAAATGAACACAATTGCAAGCTAGGATCAAAACAATGTAAGAAAAGCTTATTAGCTTCTTTCAATAATCTCTAATGCTAATCATAATATTAGTGACTTTATGAATTTGTTTTGGCAAAAACAAAAAAAGTTATTAAGGGTTTCCTCATCAAGAGTTAGGTATCACCCAATGATAATAAGGTACTGTTTATCCATTGCATCAAAATCACCTTTTGCATACCAAGAAATTAGAAATAGCAAAATACTTGTGTTGCCGAGCCTGAGAACACTCAGAGATTACAAAAATTATATTCCACTGAAAGTTGGGTATCAGGATGGCATTTTTGAGGAATTAAATAGACAAACCAAATATTATACAAATATTGAAAGATATGTTTTGCTTCTTATCGATGAGATGTCAATTAAATCTAATCTAGTTTTTGATAAAAATAGTAATCGGCTGATTGGGTTTGTTGACCCAAACTTTGCTGCACTACAAAAATGTTAACTTGCCTTTTATGCCCTTGTTTTCGTGGTTTGTAGCATTGCAACATCTCTTAAGTTTTTGCTTGCATATTTTACTATCATCACTGCCACAGCAGTACAGTTATTTAGTTTATTATGGGATTCAGTGTGCATTTTAGAGAAAAGATGCAATCTTTATCTAGTTTCTGTTGTAGCTGATAGTGCATCATCAAATAGAACAATGATTAAACTAACACTTTAATCTTAATCTAAAACAATTGAAGAATATAGAATGAAACCTTTCCTTAAAAAGGCAAAAAAGGATCCTCGGTTTAATTTCCTTTTAAATGATTTTATGGAATATTTTAAAAATTGTAAAAAATCTATTGATGAAAGAGTAGACAAAGCTGGTTGCCAATACTCTTATGAGGCTAAAGCAAAAATGTTTATTTTGCATCAGACATATGAAGGCCTAATGATGACATGTAATTCAATAGTAGAAGTTATAAAGTTTCTGCTAGGTGAGGGTATGCCTTACGTACTTACAAGTAGATTTTGCCAAGATCCAATTGAGGAATATTTTAGTGCTCATAGGAAAATTGGGCGCTATTCAGATAATCCTGATGCAAAACAGTTTGGCTATAATGCTAATGGAATACACATTCAAAAAAGTGTTTCGCTTAATACTGGAAATACTAGAGACTCATATGACAACAAAAAAGCTTGGATAAATATCTCTAAAGATTTAATTCCGAAAGAAAAAAAAAGAAAACATGATTTTTTAACTAATCTTTATATTTAAAACTTGTAAACAAAACTTATTAACAAAACAAAAGTGTGTATATATATATATATATATATATATATATATATATATATATATATATATATATATATATATATATATATATATATATATATATATACATATATATATAGAACTAGTACATTACATTAAAAAAAGTATACAACGATAAAGAATAAAAGAATGTAAATGAGCAAATAACACATTTTCTTTGACATAACATCTTTTCTTTGACTTCAAATATCTCACGTTAATTTTTACTCTTGTAAAAAAAACGATTTTTAGAATAGAAAAAGCAAAAACATTATTTTTTAAGTTTTTCTTTTAGTCTATATGATTATTTCATGTTTTTACGTAATCCTTTTATTTGATTGTTCTCCTGTTTGTTTGTTTTTTTGTTTTATGCTTATTAATAATATCCTTAGCAAAGAAATGACTTCGAACTTAAAAATATAAACCTAGCATTAAAGGCAAAGTAGATTTTTGACTATCTTTTTCAATTTTTAAATCACATTTTTCAATAATAGTCCTGTAATATTCATCTAAATCTTTATCACAGAGTAATTTTTTCATCAAAAAATCTTGTCTTTACTTTTAGTCAGTTTCGACTGTTCTGTATATAAAAGAAATATTTTTTCTGCTATAATTAAAATTTGCTCTAATTCAATTGTAATGCCAGTAAGTCCACAACGATTAAGAGTGTTGACAATCTTTTGGTCAGTTATATTTTTTGTTTCATTTCAACAGCTTTTTAATATAGACACTGTTTGTTGTAATTGAGTATTATTAGTTATTATTAATTGAGTATTATTGAGTATTATTATTAGAGAATTTTGATTTTTTTTTTTAATTTTATGAATAACATAACCTCCAAGATATTGCAATCCATTCTTTTCCCTATCACATATTGTAGGTGTAATTAATGTCTGATTGTTATTAACAATCGATATATTGTTTTTATAATAAGCTGATATACTATCTGCAAGTTTGTTTAACATTAATGTAGCAGCATCTTCATAATCATCACCACAATTTAAAATTTCCTTATTGTGGATTACTGTGGATTACTACATTCCCAAAATAACTAGCATAAAACTTGTTTAAACTTATAGAATAAATTTTTGTGCAGCTTTCAATAATTCTATCAAACTGAATTTCATTTTTTTACTAAATTAATCCAAAGAGTTTTAACTTGCTCAATAATTTGTTTGCCATAAATGGAGCCTTCCATAATCTTGCAAAACACATTTTGTATTAGTGAAAACAAAATTTCGATGTTAAAGTTTAATTCCGAATTGTAAGCATTCCCAGCAGCTATATTGTTGTTAGGGTGTTTTTTAGATTTGTGCAGTTTTTGCCCTCTTTTGCTTTTACAAACTTTGACACAAACATCATATTGGAATGCTCCAGGTTTAAGTTAAAAACAATTTTAAACAACTATATGAAAGGTACAATATTCATTTATCTTATTAAAATTAAATTACTTATCCAATCAAACTAATAATCAAATTTACAAAATTTTAATTCAAAGTAAAAAACGCTAAATTCTTGTGTATGTTAGATAAGTACGTTGCTAATACTGTATAAGCAACTCATAAGCATATACAAGTATTTATGGTTTTTATGAGCTAAACAAACAAAACTTTACACTTTTAAAAGAACTCAAACCTTCTAAAATAGTGTCAACATAATTTTCAAGTTCGTGATCTTTTTCAAAAGTTTCCAAAAGCATTATAAATTCACTATCACAAATATTATTACAGTTTCCTCCTTCTAGAGCCATTGTATCAGGTAACCAAAAAAGTTCGTGCGGTTTATCCGAATTGCCTATTTCTAAGAATTGTATTAAGAAAACTGGTTGTGGTGGGGGGATGACTTTGCATATAAATTAAAGCTTGTTTTAAGGAGAACCAATTAGTGTGTTTCATAAGTTTCATTAGTGTGCTTTAAATTTAAAAGTCTTAAGTGAAGTATGGCTGTGTCAGATGCAATAATTCGTGCCTGTTTACTTTATGAGTTTAAACTTGGAATCAAAGCTGCAGAAGCTTGTCTTAAGATATGCTCTGCTTTTGGGGAAGATACCATAGCAGAACGGACGGGTCAAAAGTGGTTTAAAAAATTTTCTTCTGGAAATGAAAACCTTGAGGAGGAACCAAGATCTGGAAGATCATCCATCGTAAACAACGAGAATATTAAGATGGCAATCGAGCAGGACTCCAGTCAAACATGTCAGGACCTTGCCTTAAGATTTAATGTGAGTGATGAAACTATTCGTTTACATTTGCACCAACTTGGAAACGTTGAAAGTTGAGCAAATGGGTACCTTATGAGTTGAGTGAAACAAACAAGCTACAGCGCTTAACCATTTGTTCTTCATTGCTTTCCCGCCACAGTTTATTGCCATTTATTGACCGGATGTTGACGTGCGACGAAAAATGGATTATGTACTGCAACAAAAAACGAACATATCATACCAGTACCAATGACTCCTAAACCAAGCATTCACCAACAAAAGGTTTTACTGTGTGTATGGTGGAATACACCAGGTATCGTTCACTATGAGTTGCTACCAAGTGGATAAATCATTTCTGCTGAGATATACTCAGCCCAATTGGACAGAGTTTCGGTTGCTCTTCTCCAAAAACAAGCAGCTTTGGCAAACAGAAAAGGTGTTGTATTCCACTAGGGCAACGCCAAACCACACACTGCAAAAATCACACGGGAACTCTAGCACGTTTACAATGCGAGATTCTACCTCACCCTCCGTATTCACCAGACCTTGCGCCAAGCGACTATCACCTGTTTATGGCCCTGGATAATCATATGAGGAATCGACAGTTTTGAAATAGAGAAGATCTCAAAAATAAGTTAATTCAGTTTTTAAGCTACCAAACTCAAGACTTTTATAAAAATGGAATATATCAGCTTGTTTCACGATGGGAGAAAGCTATTCTTGCTGAATGAGACTATTTTTCAGAATAAACTTTATTAAAACTGTTTTTATGTGTATTTATTTATGGATCTGCAAAGTCGCACGAACTTTTTTGGTTGCCTGATACATATATATATGTTGTACACGGTCAATGCCGCGTGATTGCATTTTCAACTTAATATAGTTGTTGTTACGCAAAGCTCGGTGTTTCCAAACCAGCGTAAGTCGATTAACTACAGTCTGACCAATTATTTTTTCAATTAGACTAAAAATAGATTTAACTCATGATATATCGCGTAAAAAACTCGTGATATATCGCGTAATAAATTGTAATTTAAAATGGCTTACGACAAATTAGGAAGTGTTTTACGTGAAAATATTATAAAAGATTTTAAAAGCGGAAAACGTCAAGCTGAAATTTGAAGAAAATATAATATAGCTAAATCGACTGTAAGCAAAACTGTTAAATCATTTGGATCTCGTGACTGCTATAAAAAAAATCATCGGGGCGAACGTCCAAGAAAAACATCACAAAGACTCGATCTGAGAATTGTTAAAGAACTTAAAAAAGATCCATTTTGTCATCCACAAAATTAACCGAAAAACTTGAACTATAAATCTCCGACCGCACTGTGCGACGAAGAGCTAACGAAGCAAAATTGTTTTCTCGAATGCCTGCCAAGAAACCACTAACTTTTTTTAAAAGTAGAAAGCTAAGACTTGCGTTTGCCAAAACACACCAAAATTGGACTGTAGACCAGTTAAAAAACATTTTAGTGATGAATCAAAATATAACCTTCTTGGAAGCGACGGGAAGAAGCGAGCCTGGAAACCAAAGAAAACCAGATACAATACTAAATATAGCGAGAAGAGTGTTAAGTGTGGAACGTCTGCTATGGTTTGGGGATGTTTCTCAGCACTAGGAACTGGTGTTTCTGGTATTCACTTCTGGTATTTACTTCTGATATTCAATTGGTATTCACAAAATTAATGGAATTATGGACCGCTTTGTGTACAAAGATATAATGAAAGTTGTTATGTTACCACATGCTGAATGGGAGATGCCCCTAAAATGGATTTTTTAACAGGACAATAACAAATTTTTTGATAAATTTTCTGAAATCAGTCTAACTTTTTCGATAAAAACCTCGCAGATGTTTATATTGTTTTGATATTAATATAAATAAATATAATAATAAAAATAATGATGTTTGTTTTATACATCAAGTTTATGCAATTAACAAAGAAATGTCATTTGTATTTAATTAGATATATATATATATATATATATATATATATATATATATATATATATATATATATATATATATATATATATAAAAGAAATTAAGTGCCCAGTTAAATTTAAATGCCCCCCAATTATTAAAAATTTTATTTAAAAATTTTTTGTATCACGTGATTAACTTTGTTTATTTTGTATGCAGAAATCATATTCTGAATTATTTAAAAGCTATTTAAATTTTTTTTTACTAGTGTGCTGAAAATTTATTTTCAAATGTTTTTGCACACAGAATCTGTTTGATTGTAATGGTAATAAGTATTGAAATGAGTAAACAAGTATTGAATCAAAAAATTTTTTTAGATGTTTGTTTTTAAAATCGTTTGTCGGAAGTTGACATTTCAAAATTGAATGATGTTTTTTGATCCTAATTTGAATTTATTTTGAGGCGATAATGACCAGACTTAATCTATGGAAAAAGAAGCTGGAAGTAGAAATAAGAAAGGATTTAAAGATAAATATAAAGGAAAATCTATGGTTTGCTCCATGAAAGCAAATGTCAGTCGCATAGAGATCTTGCAAGAAAATTTAAATGCAGCTATGTTTTGGCAAAGTATTAAAATTTCAAGAATATAATGCATATCATAAAAAAGAAAACTTCGAAGCGATCCTTTGATCGAGAAATCAAAGCCATTTCTCAACTTAAACTAATAATTTTCACTGATCTGCTGTCCCGTAAAAAGTGGTTACCACCCCTCACTACGCCACTGGATTTAAGTGTTTCTTACCCTTCAACAACTTTCCAGTAGTTTGACATAGCTAGAAACAATTAAAACGTTATTTCATTACTTAATTGGCAGTTGTTAATTTTTTTATGGACTCTTTTGAACGCTAAAAAAAAATCTCGATGAAAATTGAAATCTGTTAAAAATTTTGATCTAATTTGAAGCAGTAATTTTATAATAAAATATTGCTTTGATGTAAAAAAAAGTCGACAAGGAAAGTAGGTAAATATTTTTAAATATATACTCAGAGCAAAGCTGAACCCTGATTAATTTCAACAAACTATAATATTTAAAACCAAATAATTAATAAGATCGTTATTAATTGCATTTTTTTTTTTTTAATGCTTCTTAAAATCAGGTTGTTTCAAAATAGGGCAAATTGGAGAATTTTTGTTTGGTTTCTTATAAGTTGATACAAACTCTAAAAATTGGCTCTATCAAAGTCGAAATTTTAAAGTTCTAGCTTTTTAACTTCTTTTTTTTAATAATATTAGGGACCCGTTTAATGTTCAAGGGTCTGCAGCAAGCCCTAAAAATATTTTTTATTCAAAACATTTTTAAATCCAGTGTTATTTTATTAGTTAGAACACATTAATGAGGTTCCAACCAAATATTTGTTTAAAGAACCAGTTAATAGAGATGCACAATAAAGAACAAGATTAAAGATTCTTTAAACTTCTATACTAAATTTGTTTATTAAAAGCTAACTTTTAACTATACAAATAAAATATGATATGAAATAAATAATTATAGCTCAAATCATATTTATTCACTTTTTACTCTTTTTGATTTAAAAAAGTATGCATCTTTACTTCTGCAGCTAAATTTAGAAGTAATTTTGACTGTGAGTAAATTAAATACGCTCTTCTCTGAGTTTATGCCCAATTTAAAGACCAACATCATCATAAAACATGCTAAGATCTGATTCATTTACAGTTAAAATTTATGACCGCGTCACCATACGTCACCATACGGTCTTTAACCTAAAAAAAAGCTTAATAATTTTAAAATTCATAAAATCATATTCATTTAAGATAACAATAATAATGATGATGATCATTTTTATGATTGTCAGCATCATTATTATCATAATAATCATTGCCAACATCATCATCATCATCATCATCATCATCATCATCATCATCATCATCATCATCATCATCATCATCATCATCATTATCATCATCATCATCATCATTATCATCATCATTGTTGTCATCATCAAACTTACCCCTAGATTTTGAGAATTTTGGTTCCAATTAGAGTTTTCAAAAATATTTTGAGTAGTTTTTATTAAATAAGAGACAACACAAAAAGTTTTTATTAAATAAGAGACAACACAAAAAGGTTTTATTAAATAAGAGAAAACACAAAAAACAAACAAAAAACACAAAAAGGTGATTATGCAAACTATAAATATTTATAAAATGAAATTTTTCATTTTTTTTTTTTATTAATTTTTAATTTATGTTAATAAACAAAATATTTTTGTCCAAAATGTTGTTGATAAACAGCAACAAAATTTATGAAGAGGAAAAAAAATCTCAAAAAAAATAAATAAAAAAGAAACAAAAAGAAAAGGAATTATTAACCTAAACATCAAATATTGCGTCCCCAATAAATAATACTGTCCTTGACATTTTTGTAATTCTTGACAAGATAAATTATAAAGGATTAAAAATTTGGATAAATACCGTCTACTACCATAGAGTAAAATTTATATTTAAAAAATATACCTTTTTTAAGAATATGTTAAGAGTACTTTGGAATCTCTTTAAAGTTGCTAGAAGCAAAAGGTCCAAATCCATATCAGTAGGATGAAAACATGCCTCTAATAAATAATTACATACTTTGTTCAACTTTCAATTTTATTTTTAAACTCATCAAAAGTACCATTTAAAAATCCCATTTCAATTAGGTCAACTTTTTTAGTTGTATTAAATACAAGAAAACTTTTGATTTTCATCTTAAAAAGCACAAAAATTTTCTGAAGGTCTTATAAATCTTTAATATTTCCATTTAAAATTATTCCATATAAAATTATTCCATTTAAAATCATTCCATTTAAAATTATTCCATTTGAAATCATTCCATTTAAAATTATTCCATTTAAAACTATTCCATTTAAAATTATTCCATATGAAAATATTATATAAAATTAAAATAACATTAGTATTATACCACATCCTGGATTGATAAAACTTATGGGCTTCAAAAAAGTATTTTTACAAAGAAGATGCATAAATTCTGACTTGCTTAAATGTTTGTATGTCTTTAATCATTTTAGGCAAATGCTTAAACATCATCTTTGAGCTCTTGCTAAATGGGTTGCAACTTTTTTCAGAAGACATTCTATTAAGACTTTGTGAGTGTTAACATCAAAGATCAGCTTACCTTTTTTGATCAGCTGATTTACACTATGATGGAGTTGATGAAACTCGCTCGCTAATTTTTTAGAATTTTTATTTTCAAAATCAGCTACTTTTTCTTGCCTTTCACACTATTTTTTTGACTTTTTCTCAAAAGTATTATTATAGTTCCAAACAAAAATCATATTAAAAAAGGTACAACCATTAACGAATTCCAGTGAATCTATATTTCAAAATTTTTACAAAACAAAAGAAGATTCTTCATAGTTTATTAATTCCTTATATTATCTGTTTTGCAAACATCATACAGGGCTATTCTAGACCGTTTTTGACAGCGTTGACCGTATTTAGGCGCCGATTTGCCAATCAGTGATTTTTTTGATTTTTTAACCCCCTACCCCCTTGTTTTTTGACCAAATATATGATGTATGTTTTATGTATCCCCCCCCCCCCTCCATAAAACAACATTAAAAAAATACGTAAACACCGTTGATTTTTTTCTAGTTAATGTACATTTATATAATAGTAGATCTTAGCAAACTATATTATAGAATAGTTGATATCTTATCAAATAATCAGCTAAGCAAGTATTACTCTATATCTATAATATACGTTCACTAACTCATCGTCTTCCCATGGGTTTTTAAAGTGATCTTCATTTAAAGCAATAGATAGTGAATGCTCTCCGCAAACTAAAGAGTTATTGCCCTCATTAGGTACAATCAGATCCGCTGCGTCAACTTTATTTTCATCTAACCATTCAGCAGTTTCCGAACTCTTCTGCAAGGCGACAACTGCTATAAACTCTGTCTGACGCTAGGAGCGATGCAAACTGGTCGGATCCTTTTGATAGGAGGGATTGTTAAAGTAGAAAAATGGATAGAAACGTGCTTTTTCAGCATACCTTGATATATAGTAGATATTGCACTTTATAAAATTTCAGCTAGGCTAGACTGAATTGATGGAGAAATATCTGCTTAAACTTGTCCGGCAAAACCCAAGTTTTTTTTTTCTAAATCAGGGTCTTGTTTTGACGTGTCTTTTGCATTCTGATGTTCCGTAACTTCTTGGAAGTAGACGAGTATACTGGGCAATCTTGCTGATTGCGAATCAAATTTTAATCATCTCCGATGTCAATTCGTCGAGGATTTTAATACTCTAAATAATGAAGGGATATATTTGGATATAATGAAATATTTAACAGAAAATAGTATTTACTTCATAAATTGTATTACACGTAAGACCTATGACCGACGCCTTTCACCAGCTGACGAACCATGGACAGCAATATCAATAAACGTCTTCAAAAGAATAGGTTGGTCTACTTCTAATGACGGTCGACCAGGATTCTTTCTAATTTTTATATCATCATCTTTAGCTTCAGCAATAAAATCCAGTTCTCTTCCTAGTCTTCAGTCAAACAAGTTAACAATTTAAAACTGCAATCTCAGAATTGACAGAATTTTGAGCCACTGTTCTTGGTTTTTTTTTATTTTTAGAGGTCGACAAAAAGGAAGTAAATGGAATTTGTTGATCATCAATGGCAAATCACGCTTTGGTGGCTCTAAAAACTGTGAGGAGTTCTTGTCAAATTTTAGAGGAATACGTGGGGGCTGACAATTTTCGAGTATTGGTCCAAATGTCAATCGCTTGCTCTTGAACTTCAATGCCTTTTCATCGAATGAATTGATTAGATACATTAACCTTGATTCAAGAGCCTTATGCTCTAGTTTTTCTTTCTTTCATGAATTCCATAGACGATGAACTTCTTTCTGAATATTAAAATTCCTTTCATTGGTATGAGCATTTCCATACTAGACCATCAATAAGCTTTATCCGTATTTGTATTATTGGTTTATCAGTATTATTTATACCACAATCAAAGTAATGATTTTGCTCCTGTCAGCGCAATTTTGTTTAAAATAATATCTTCAAGCCGCTTTGGCGAGTTTCGTATTTGCAATAATGACTTTATGAGTTTGCATTACATCACGTTTTACAAGCCGCTAGAGAGCATTTAGAGTTTCTTACTTAAAATAATGACAACTGTATTTGAAATAATGACAAATGAATTTATGCCTTTGCTTTGAAGGAAATTTTATAACCCACAAAGGAGCGAATAACAATTGTGAGTTATACTGCCCAACAAAGCTAAAAAAGACGTATCTCAATATTTCATAATTGTTGGATATTAAATGTTTTACAAAATTAAAAAGCGCACCTGCTAAAAAATCTTTTTTACTTTACTTATCAGTTTTCAGGATGATAATCAACTTTATACGTTTTTTTGGCTTCGTAGGTATGTGCAGTACCCTTCACACTCTATAATGATACTAATATCTCGTTTTTGAGAAAAAGTGGAAATACGTCTTTTTGGCTTAGTTGGGCAGTATTTACACAAATAATTGATATTTGTAAATAATATAACGTAAGTAATAAAATTAATATTTTTAAATAATATAACGTCAATAATAAAATGTCAGTAAATTTTTAATTTATTTAATGCCTCTGGGAAACTTTTATTAAGTTCCCCACAAAACAAATATACTATTTCTATATCACATTGTAGATGTAAATATCTTTAAAATCTGCTCGTATAAACTTAAAAATTTGACATCGTTTTGGTCCCCCCCCCCCTTTCTTTATTGTCAATTATTGTCAAACTTTTCAGTTTTTTTAAATATGTTTTAATTTAAAACATATTATTTGTTTCAGAACTGAATTATTAGCAGTTATTGAAAAATAGAAGAAATTTGAAGTAAAGAGTTTTGAAAAAAAAAATTTGAAGTTGCAATATTATTGGAATACAAAACTCAATTTTAAATAAACATTTTTCGACTTTTTCCAATTTAAACTTTTGTTGCTTTAACATAAAATGCAATAATTTAAATTTTTAGTAATTTCGAAAGTTTCTTAGTGTCACAGTGGCTATCACATTTACTTCGATACAATTTTTATATTGCATAATCATTAATTCACATTACAATACTAAATATTTTTCAAAGTTCTTCTTGTAAAAATAAACAGATTTTAGTTAAACATCTCCATTTAAATCTTTAAACGAAATTTTTTTTTACTATATCAATACTACCAAACAGATGTTGATTATATGTATATATATCAACAACCTATATTATTATTGTTATTAGTGCGTGTTTATTGGGACAAACAAAATTAAACGGAGCCGTCAAAGTTCGAAAAGTTTTTTTTTGAGAAGAACTTTAAATAATAATAAATGGAGTTTAATAAATGGAGATGGAGAAGAATGAATATGGATAAATGGAGATAGAGAAAGAATGAACTTGGATAAATGGTGATAAAGGTTTTTTTAACATTGAAAAAACAAATAAGCTTTTTTTATAAAATGAAAACACAAATATGTATGGTTTTTAGGTATGTGACGGAGTATACTTTTGAGCCGTCAGCCATCAGCTAAACCATCTTTTTACTCATAAAAATCAGTCTCTTCATTAAATTTATAAAACTGGTTTTTTGGTAACATTTCAGCTAACTTCTAAGCTTTTTAAAAAACATCGTTCATTTGCCAAATATTTGAATTTCACGCATGGCTTTTGTGACGGTATTGGGAACCTTTGATGTTTGCAAGCGCTGCACTTCCGTCTATAATACCTCTATGATTTTATTTAAGATACATAAATTTGCACTTGCAACGTTAGGTTGTATAAATTTTATCAACGTTGATTCATATATATTGAATCTATGTTGGGTTATATACATTGTGTCAACCATATATATGTCATATATATGTCAACCAATATATATGTCAATTCATATATATTGAATTAATGTTTGGATCAAGGTTTATATAGTAAAAATAATCAAGTTTTGCGATGGTTTTACATACGTTAGCCCGATGTATCGGTGCAAGCTGTTTTTAGTTGCGTCGGTGTTAAGCCTTTTATCTGTATTGATGTTAAAAACATGACATTGGATCAACGCTGGATTTGCATCCAAAAAATCAGCCGACGTTCGCGTTGGTTTTACATACGTTGGTCCAACGTATGTGTGCTAGCTGGGTTATTTATTGCAATAAAAACAGTAAATTTTGACTAATTAAAAGATTTTATATAATTAATAAAGGTCGATTCTTGGTCTAATCCTGTTATTAATTTATTTAAATGATTTAAAAACTTTTTTTTTTCAAAAACAATTGAGTTTAGCTAAGGTGAACTCAATAATTTTTGTTGACGATACAAATCTCTTTCTTTCAAACAGTGACAATAATCCACTTTATTGTGATATGAATTTTATGTCAACGAATGGTTCATAGGTTAAAATAAAAATAAAATCTTCATTTAATTGATTGATAAATAATTTTAATTGGAGAATGTAATTATTTTTACCCATAAAGATTTGTGGTCACCTTATTCCATTGATTGACATTAATTTAAATTTTTTATCAAAATAAAGTTGCTTCATCTCACAGTTTGAACTGTATTGTACATGTGCGTTTAAATACACATTAAAAACTTTAAACAATCAAGTCTTTTAGCTCAGCCAAATACACATTCAATTTTTAACATTCATTCTCCTAAATTATGCATCCAAGAAACTTAAAAATTTCAGAATATCTTCATGTTGTCAACAAAGTGAGACTGTTGCAAAAATAAGCTGCGCATTTTTTCAAAGAAAATTATTCAAAGCTTAAAATATATTATGAGTTTTACGTATTTCTGCTACACTTCCTTAATTAATTATTTTTTATTTTATTAATTATTCTAATTAATTATTGAGGAGCACATTCTGAAAATTTCAAGTTAACTCCATTTTAAATTTTGTTTAATATCGAATAAAAAAATTCTGTAACGCATTTAATTAACATTTACATTTACAAATAGTTACAAAAACATTACTATAACTTTCTAATAATTTCCAAAAGTGTAACGTTTTCTGAACCATGGTTAAGATGGCAATATATGAGGTGTAAATACACTATCAAGTTTTTAGATTACAAAAGCAATTGGTTATGGAATAAAACTGATTTAAAAGTAATAAATATTATTTATTAAATATTTTGTTCATGATTTACTATATAACTCGAACTTGTCATTACTAAAGATTAAAAAACAACAAAACAAAAAAAATAGATTTTTTTAGATTGTCTTAAAAAAGAAAATTTTAATTTAAATAATGAGTTTAAATAAATATAAAAAGTATATATTTTTTAAATATAATATAAATTTTAAGAAGAGAAACACAAAAACATAAACTTAGGTTTTATAATGCCATTTAAACATTTGAGTTACTTTAAACCTGTTAAAACAGTATATAACAATAAAATCCACGAAAAGGTAAAAAAATATCAAATACCTACGCAATACAAAGCCCAACTTTTAGGATTTTTTTCAATTAATAAATTTCAAAACAAAACACGAAAGTATTTCAATATCAAATAGCTTTTACAACTTTATTTTAGCTTACAATCTTCAATCGTTGATTTACAATACATAAATATATACACTTGGTATCAAAATAGATCTTTCGCCAGAACCATGTAAAAAATGAAGCATATATTTACAATGGCATAGCCAAAAATTTAGACAAACCAGAAAAAGTGTCTTTTTGCTTTTATTATAAAAAAATTTAATTGAGAAAATGTTTAAAGAAGATTTTTGTTAAAATTAACTTAATTAGTTGCCAAATAACGGGTCCGACATCTAACTTTTTTTTTTTCAACTAGTGCTTATTTCGTGAATGGTAACACTTAGCTCAAGTCTGATTTGACAGATAATTAGTTTTATCCTTCCGCTGAACGAATATGGTTGTGTATACGCTTGAACAACGCTGGGAAATATTGCGACATTACTTTGAAAATCATGGTAATGTTGCAGAATGTAAGCGAAAATTGCATACGGATTTTGGAAGAAGAGAAGCACCGTCAGCTCCGTATGTTCGTTATCTTGTGAAAAAAGTGAAAGAAACTGGCATCCTCATTGATAAACCAAAGCGTGAAAAGCCAAAAACAGTGCGTATACCCGAGAATATTGCTGCTGTGGTAGAAAGTGTGCGTGAAGCGCCATCAACATCAATTCACCGTCGTTCTCAACAATTGAACATTTCGGAGACATCATTGAGACGAATTTTGCATAAAGACCTTGGTATGACGCCATACAAAGTCCAATTGGTTCAGGAGTTGAAGCCATCTGACCATCCAATGCATTTTCGCTTCGCTAAGTGGGCCTGCGATCGACTTACAGAAGATGCCGATTTTGTCAAAAAAATTATCCTTTTAGCTCATTTTGATCTTGGCGGGTATGTAAACAAGCAAAATTGTCGCATTTGGGGCACAGAAAACCCGCACGCATACATTGAAAAGCCGATGCACCCAAAACGAGTCACTGTTTGGTGCGGATTTTGGTCCAGAGGCATAATTGGACCTTTTTTCTTCGAAAATGAGCAAGGAGTGGCCGTTACAGTCAATCGCGATCGTTATCGGGCCATGTTGACCGAATTTTTGTTCACAAAAATTGAAGAGGAGGATATTGACAACATTTGGTTTCAACAGGACGGCGCTACGTGCCACACAGCCGAAGCTACACTCGATGTTTTGCGCCCTGTTTTTGAAGATCGCATTATCAGCCGCAGAGCTGATGTTGTTTGGCCACCTCGGAGCTGCGATTTGACACCGTTGGACTATTATTTGTGGGGTGCCCTCAAAGATAAGTGTTACGCCGACAAGCCAGAGACAATTGACGCTTTAAAGGACAATATTCGTGAAGCCATTGGTGAAATACAGCTGCACACAATCGATAATGTGCTTAAAAATTAGACCGATCGTGTAGGCTACTGCATGGCCAGCCGAGGCAGCCATTTGAATGAAATTATTTTCCATTATTAACCGGAAGGATTTTACTTTCAAATAAAAAAAGACATTTGAGAAAATATTCAGTAGTTTTTTTTATAGCATTTTCAAAAAAAAAAAAGTTATTTGGCGGACCCGTTAAATAAAGAAACATGTAAACTGTTAAGTTTGTAATAACTTTTTTCTATCTTTATTTCTAAACAATTGCCCTTTTTTTTTTTAAGGAATGTAACCCTAACGTTAAATAAAGTATATTCTATGAAGCACTAGTTTAAATTTATTTTAAAATTACATTCCTTACTGTTAGTGCACATAACACAAAATATACATTTTTTACCCAATATTTGCTTTTGAAATATTTAGAAATGGATAAAAAATCATGGATTATAATCAGTTTCAAATTAAATCAACCAAAGAATTATTATCTTGAGCCTTTTTGGTAATTATACAAGAAATATTTAACTGATTCTCAAGAATGTAGTGTAATCATTGGTCACTAAAACAATGGCCACGTAGAAGAAAATAGATTGCATAATGGACAACCAAACAGGTTGTACATTTGACAAACAAACAGGCAGCACATTTAACAAAATCACATCTGGAATACCTAGAAAAGCAATTATCACTTAGGTCAATACATAACTGCCAGAAAAAAATTCTAAATATAGTGCCAAACAAATCTAGCAATAAATCAGAAATGAATTTAGCTATTAAAAATGACATTTCAAGACAGACAGTAAATAGAAGATTAATAGATCAAATACTATGCTCTTATATTGCTACCAGAAAACCATGGTTTTCTGGTAGCAATTGCAATTCTTAAACAATCAATGTAATTATATTAAGTTAAATGTTACAGTGTTCCGTGATGTCAAGTGGTTTGTAATTAAAGTGCGTTTATATTTGATAATTGTTGTTAATATGTTTGTACGGTTTTTTATGTAATTGCTAAGGTGCTTATATGGTTAATGTGAAATTGTAAATATGTTTATGTGGGTTGTAATGGTAATATTTGAGGTATATGATTTAGTATAAATTTTGATTATGATTTTGTAAGAGACAAGGTCTCATTGAATAATGAAAAAAAAACATCTTGACTTAATGTTACATTTCTGCCAGAAAACTACAAGTTAACGGGGCCATGAATTCAAGTATGAAATTATTCGATATGTTTGAAACGTATGATGGAACTTCAGATGCTGCGGTGTGGATGCAAAGAACCAAAGTAATAGCTGAAATGCAGAACAATAAGCTGGAGCTACTTTTTCCAATTCTTCTTAGAAAAACTGCGTATTCGGTTTATGACGCTTTAACCATTGAAGATAACAAGATGCAATGGAAGTCGAGCAAATACCTATTGCAGCATTCTCATAGGATGTTTATAGTGCATACGAGCTTTTCACAAAACGAAAGTTATGCGATGGAGAGAGAGATTTAATGTGTTTTTGACTGATTTAAAACGATTGGCTTATCTTGCGAAATTGTCTGAAGAGACAGTACGTTTGGCATTTGTTGTTTGAACCACGTGAAGATAGATTAGAGTAATGCTATTGGCGCTGTGTCTCAACATCAAGCTACAAAGAATCCTTTATTGTGTTACAAGTGCCAAGTGTTACACCACATTGCAAAGAATTGTTTATTTGCAAAGAATTTGTCTCAGAAGAAGATCTTTCGATATTTTAAATGTGATGACGAGGGACATATGGCTTCAAGATGCTTAAAGATGCAAGGAAACGAGTGCAGGAACGAGGGATCTGCGCAACCTCGCTTCTGAACAAAAATGGAATTAGAGCGTTATGTATTATTTGTTTAAATGTTAATAGCATGGTAGCAACAGCTACTGCTACACGGGATCCTCAAAGATGATTCTGAATCACAATTTTCTCTCCGAAAATCAGAATAAAATTTTAAGCTCTCCAAAGGTGATAACTTTTGAAGGTAAAGTTGATCAATGATTGGATCTGCGAATGTGAATGTCGAGGTCGATGATATCAAAATACGCAACGAAGTTATTTTGGTGGATTTCCGATCTTTCGGAGTTAATATGATGCTTGGTATGAAATCAAATAAATTATTGGGAGAAGCTTTTATTTCCTCATCAGGAACAGCGAAGTTTGGGTCCAGCTATTGCGGACTAGTAGTTTTAAAGAAAGATGAAGTAAATAAAATTAAAATTATTAAAGAAAGATCATGAAGCTGTTATAGATAGTATGGAATGGAGAGTCAAATGGAAATGGAGAGATGGAGATGGACCCGACCAACTGTTTAACAAAGTTGCCCAGTACGCGGTACCAAAACATGCTGAAACGGAATACAAAAACGAACTTCAGGATTGGATCAAGCGGAACTGATTACTTGAGTATAACAAAAACGTTATGGGGCCGCCCAAAGAACAAACTCCTTTAATGGCTGTGATTCAAAGAAATAAAGATAATAAAGTCCAGCCTGTTTTGGATTGGAGAGAAGCTAACAACTTCATCGAGGCGTAAACAAGAAATGCAGATGTGTGTATTAATAAGTTGAAAGAATGGAGAAGAATGGGAAACAAACCAGCAATTATGGATCTACGCAAGGCTTATTTCCAGCTAAAAACTGAGGAACAGTTCCAAACGGTGGTATTTTACAACAAGACATACTGTTTAACACGACTTCGTTTTGGTTTGATTATTGCGCCGATGATCATGAAAACCGTTGTAAACGCCATCATTGATCAAGACGAGTTGGTTAAAAAAGGAACGTCCGCCTACGTGGATGACATATTTATCAATGAGATAATGAAATTTGTAATGAAAATATAAAATGTAAACTTCGAAAAGTTCATGATGAGGTTGAAAGTTGCGAGATTGGGCTATGGATGGCAATAAGGGAAAGGTGTTGACTGATGCAAGTTCTTTAGCTATGGGTACAATAGTTCCAATTGGAAATACGATTGTGGAAGATGCAACATGGCTGCGAAAAGAAAAGTCGGACATTCATATAAACATGGCAGAGTTAGACGCAGTGCTACGAGGAATAAATATGGCTTTGACGTGGAAACTAGAAAAATTGACAATTTTTACAGACTCTGCAACAGTATTCCACTGGATTTCTGACGCACTTACTGGAAAATCAAGGTTGAAGTCGAAAGCCACGGGTAAAATGTTAATTCGAAGATGAATAAACGTACTGCAACAACTAATTGAAGAATACGATTTGAAAGTTGTCGTAAATCTTGTCCCATCGGAAGTTAATTTAGCTGATGCATTAATAAGAGCTCACAGCAGATGGATAAATAAGTTGATTGGGAATGATCTTCTAAAAAATTGTATTGGAGTAGTAGTTGCGGAGCCTGAATCCATCTTGAGTATACACAAGAAAACTGGATATTTTGGAGTGAGTAGAACATTGAATTTTGTTCTTGAAGTAATTCCAAATGCAACTAAAAACAATATTTAAATGGTATTAAAAAATTGCGAGCCGTGTCAGTCAATAGATCCAGCACCTGTACAGTGGACGAAAGGTACCTTAAATGGTAAAGAAAATTGGGAAAGATTAGCCAGGGATTTTACGCATTAACTGAAAAATTTCTGATTCTAATCGTTTACGGACCTTCAAGATACGCTTTGTGGCGAAAAATTTCGAGTTCATACGGAAGTGTTGCCATAGTTCAAATTTTCTGTCTTATCTTTTTTGAACAATGAGCGCGATCCGAAATATTAACAAATAATGAGGCAACATTTAAAACTGAAGAAATTAGGAGTTTCCTTGAAAGTTGGGGAGCGCGTATCACGTTTTGGGCCGCTTATTACCCTGAGAGGAATGGAATTGTGGAAAGAAACCATTGTACAATAAAAGAATAGCAGAGCAATCTAAAATATCAATACCGGAAGCAGTATACTGATTCGACGTTGTTGTCGACAAAAATGACGTATGACCGATGGAGAAAATGTATAGTTATTAAATTGGTATCAAGAGATTAAGAAAGAAATCTTTTAGCAAAAATCGGCTCAAACAAAATATTTGGAGCAGGTGATAAAGTATGGTTGAAACCACCCAATTCAAAGTGCTATACCAAGTGGAAGCCAGCGACAGTAACCAAAGACTGGTTGGAACAAGTTGTTGAAGTGAATGGGGTTCCGCGCCACGTGAAACATATTAGATCTTGATGTGAAATTCAACCCTAATGCTTCATTCTAGACGTGGAAAGAGATATGGGCAACAATTGCAAAGAAGTTGTTGAAAACAATGAGGACCAAGTTTAAGAAATTGCTGACGTGAACGAAGTGGACATCGAGGTCAAGGATAGTCCCTAGGGAATACACATGTCTTTGCAAAGAAGTGCTAATACACATGTCTTTGCAAAGAAGTGCTAGTGAGCAATCATGCCAAAAAAATTTATTAATTACTGCTTATATGACCTTTAAGGGTCAAGGAGGAGTGCAGTTATATTAAGTTAAATGTTACAGTGTTCCGTGACGTCAAATGGTTTCCAATTAAAATGCGTATATATTTGATAATTGTTTTTAATATGTTTGTACGGTTTTGTATGTAATTGCTAATGTGGATTATATGGTTATTGTGAAATTTTAAATATGTTCATGTGGGTTTTAATGGTAATAAGTATATAATTTAGTATAAATTTTGATTATAATTTTGTAAGAGACAAGTTCTCATTGAGTAAAGAAAAGAAAACATCTTGACTTAATGTTACATTTCTACGAGAAAACTACACTCAAACGGCTAGAATTTTGCAAAAAAATTCTCAAGATGACTGATAATGAGATAAAAAAAAATTGCAATTGCAATTGCAATTGCAATTGCAAAATGCAGTGCATTGCAATGCACTGCAAATGTTTTTAAACTTACTAGCACAATTCAATTCTTTAATATAAACTCTTTCCTAAAAATTAAAAGTGCTAAGATGATTGCAATGTTCTTAAAAAACTTTCATCTTTTTGGACTAGAGATTAAATATGGAGATATCTTCCATCATACCCAGTGAATACAGGACCTAAAAAAGACTTCTTTTGAACATTCAAAAGACGTTCAAAACGTTCATAATACGTTCAAAAGAAGTCCAAATTGTTCAAAAGATGTATAAAAGACGTCTTTTTTACATCTCGTGTCTACTGGGTAGCAGTATTCTATTGTCCTTGACATATTCTTTCTATTTTTTCAATGCCTTGATGAAATCTCTTTTGCTGATTTCACCCATGTTTTCGGGGAAGAAATCTAGGTGTGAATGCAACTTATGAATCTTTATGAACATACGACAACCCAGTTTCTTGAGTTTTTCAATAAGAAATCAATTGTTTTTAATTGCGATTTTTTCCAATTCCTAAGAATCCACAAACTACACCACGAAACACCAGGCTTCTTTTTTTGTGGTAGCTCTTTTGAGTTTCTCAAATATTGCTTTTATGTGGGGTCAACAAGTATACCACCCAGAAGCGATTTTACGAGAGATGATGAGGACGTCACCCTCTCCCCCTAAAAAGAGGGAGAGGGTGACACCCTCATCACTCCCCGAGTTTTAAAAGTGAGGCTGAAAAGCTGTTATTAGTACAATGGCTTCTTCCATCAATTTGCAACTGTTACTTGTTGACTGTTAAAGTGAAATATTCATTTTTTTCTCCTTTGTAAAAAAATGAAAATACAAGATAAAGCAACTTTGTCATAAAAATAAATAACATGCGTTCAAAACTTCATCAAAATATAAATGCATATATATACAATGCATATAAATATAATACATCGTATGTATATATATATATATATATATATATATATATATATATATATATATATATATATATATATATATATATATATATATAATGCGTTATGCTATTATTACTTTTTTTTTTTTTTGCTTTTTTTTTATGCTATTCACTTTCCCAAAACCGAGAAGATCACAATAGTCGAGGCGGCTACTTTGTTGTGATTACAATCTTCTATCAACTCTTTATCTCCAAAACACGACCTTGACAAGCAAGGCCACCGCGCAGAGAAGCAAGTTGAACACCATACTACCAGGGACATGGTAGGGATGGGACTTGGAACTTCTTGTTTATGAAGCGAGCGCTCTACCGCTACACCATTACTGTATTATTTGAAGACTTTTGAAGAGAGTGGTGGTTGTGGTAAATGATGAAAGCCTACCATGGAGTGGTAGGTTGTCATCACTTTTCATTTTGAACTTTTTCTTTAGAGTCTATCATCACACTTCTTGCTATTATCCTAAAGCTAACTAATTCTGACTGACCACATTCTTTGTATGATTTTCTTTGTGAAGACCCTTGTGCTAATATCTTTTTTCTATCTGCTAATAAATGCGTATCCTATGCAACCTCTTGAATCCAGGCAATAATGGATGATTTTGTTCTTTCTCGTAGGTTCCGAGTCAAGCCTCATTCTATTCTATAGTTTTTACCTTCTTGTTCAACTCTTATATCATTTTTTTGATATTTTTCAAAAGAACAACTTTCTTAAGAACAAACGTATAAGATATGTATTCAGAGTAAATTAAAATATTGTTTAAACAAATTACTTTGGTCTTGAGTGCAAACTTTAAATGCATATCTATTGATGACGTATTTTCTCGTAAGCACGACAACAATCTTCTATAAAATGTTTTGAGACACTGACGAATAATGATGCTAAAACGTAATAATTTTAAAACGGTCGTTGATGCCGAAAATACTTTTTACATTTTTGGAATTATCACAGAAAATCACTCAATAAAAAATAACAAATTTACAGTAGGCAAAATTTTTGCAAAACTTTGTTTCAATTTGTTGGTCTTAGACATCGTTAAAATTCATATTTGATCTTTTGAAAAATTTATTTTATAAATAAAACACTAGGTACATTTGAACCGTAAGCACACACCTCCCCACAACAGTGTTTATGTTTGATAAAAGTGTACACGCCCAAATTAAATTTTTCTAGCAAGGTATGATTATAGTGTACTCAAAAAAATATTTCATAAAATTCGAAAAGCATGTCCTGAAAAAAAAAGGTGGTTATTGTGAGAGGAAAAATTTGTGTATTTTTCTCTCATTAATATATACAGAAAAACAACCGGTGTAGAATGAACTTCGTAGAAATACTTATTTAAGGCAAAATATGACAAATGACAAATAGCAAATAAACTAACTCCTAATTTATTTATTTTGATTTATTGATATGAAATAAAATGTTATTTTTAATAAATACCATTATTTAAAATAACATTTAATTCATATCAATAAATCAAAGAATCTTTTCAAAATCAATAAAAAAAAATATTTTAGTTTAAACAGTTTGTTTGCCGATGTAGACTGAACATAATAAAGCCTCAAATTCGCTCTGCGTTGTATGAAAGAACACAGTGTTTTAGGAAGGGGTCATGGGGGTAGTAGCTCCTCCCTTGGGAGTTTTTTTCAGAAACATTCTTTTGTAAGTTGACTATTATACAGAAATTACTATGCTGATAATTGAAATTTTCTATTATATGTAATTATACGTATATGAACTTGATTATAACAGTAAAGTACAAAAAATTAAAAAAGAAAGTTAAAAATAAATGAATATTTGCGGACCATTTTTTTAGACCTTTTTAGCCCCCTCCTTGGCGAGTGACAAAACACGCCCCTGAAAGAGCAACACTTAATAGATCCTTCTTGTATATTTCTTTGTGGAAATCACTTGGAAGTTTATAAATGGAAAATTCACTGAATCTTGAGTAAATAGTTTGTTCTGCCTGTTCTTTGTAAATTCCCAGTGCATATCCATTTTTTCTACAAAACTCCTTTACATTGCAAAATTAATATATGTAATTTGGTAGTCTTTGTTTTGATCTCTAAAGTAATAAAAATATCAAGAAAATTATCTATAGCTTTTTCAAAATCCGTACTGACTATCTTGCTAAAACACGAGTAAACCACAGTATTGAATGCATCAAAGGCATCACAAATTCCCCTTTGATCTTCAGGAAGAGCATCTCTAAGCTTATTTGTTTATCTCATCAATTTCGTACACTGGTTTCCTTCAAACTCTCCACCATGAAGTTTTTGTCTGACAAGGGAATTGCTTTATAGGAAGATTTCCCATTTTTCTTGTCCCTATCTTACTGCTAGGTTATTCCACAATGAGTTACTTGTTCCTGTATAGAGATAAAGTTCGGGTATATTACATGCTTCCATAACTTCAGTTTCATCATTTTCTGGCAGAAGTGGTTGGTTCTTGCAATTATAAAATTCTTTAAGTGATAAGTCAGAGTTACATCCTTGTTTCCAAGAAAAATTTTGATGTCTAAATGATCCTAAAGTTCGTTTATCTCCTGTAGAGAAGAACTAACCAACACAACCTGTACTCTTATTAGAGAAGCAGCAAGGATACTTTGAAGTATGGTTTTGAAGTCCTAAAATCAAGTTAAGTAGTTTTAACTCCACGCAAAGTGTAAATTGAATATTTCCAAAGTCAATACTTTTGAAAAAGACACCACAGTTTTCATAATTCTCCTGAATATTTTGGACTATTCCTAAAAGTAATGTTTGATCAACGGAAGTTTCTTTTTTTAGGTTAGGACAAATGCCCTCGGAATGGTTTGATCTCTTAGTGATATCAGCATTGAAGTTACTTTTTACATCAACAGTACCAATTCCAAGCTTGAAGAAACCTCCACCGCCGTCAACAAATACTTTCACCTGAACATTAAAAGCGTCTTGTTTTCTTTTTTCAACCATTTTCAACAGGTCGCACAGTTAAAGTCTCAGTTTCCGATTTATAGAAATCAAGGTCTACTGCTAAGAAGTCTTCCACTAAAGAACCATTGTTATCTACCATGAGTTCTATAAACCCAGGTGTTATTGATTTTCGTTCGTGCTTAACACAAATTGCTTACATTTTTTGCGTACATATCAGAACCAGACAACTTTCTATCAACCTTAATGGTCATCAAATCTTTGTGACTCCATTCTGAAGTAGACTTCTTTGATCCTTTTGAAACTGTAAAAGATCGCCCTCCTGTTTTAAGGGATGCAATTTCTGATTCTTCAAACTTTATTCTAATTTGATCTGCAGCTAATTTGTCTCCCACCTCTTGATTCAGGGAGTTTTCAAACATCTGAAGAAGGTTTGTTGAACCAAAAACCTTTGTACACGTATGACTTCGTAATGAATCAATGGATTGAAAGCACTGATTACATATAGTTATACGCATTTTTTTGGATGGTTTCTACAGAACTCTTGGTCTACCTCCAGGTTTAGTTCTCTTTGTTCTAGGTTTTGTTGGTTTTACAACTTTGAAGATAGTACAATCACAGAGGTTTTTACTTCTGGTTAGGACGGAGAGAATTACTCCTGATGCAGCGAGTGGATGTATTTGAAGGGAACGAGGAGTAGTTCCCACATAGGGCTTTCCGTGTAGTAACAATACTATGTTGCAGGTGTTGCATATTCCAGTTGCAAAGGATGGATTATCATTATTTTTTTTTATTTTTTTCGCTGTTTATATAAAAATAAAATAATAAAATTACAATGAAACTTTTACGTTACACAAAGAATATATATAAAACAGACAGGGGCTCAAAGAAGATACGGATGACTGGTGTCACCACAATCTTTTCATTGAGCCCATTTTCAATAACATTTAAAGCCCACATGGCTTTAGTAAATTTACAATAAAATATTTTTTCTGAAAAATACTGCGTGAAGAATAAAACTCAATAACATAATTTACAATAACATTTAATAACATTTAAAGCCCACATGACTTTAGTAAATTTACAATAAAATACTTTTTCTGAAAAATACTAGGTGAAGAGTAATAACTCATATATACATCCTTATATATACATATGCACATACACAAACACATATACAAACATACTTACACACATACATATATAAACATACTTACATATGTATCAGAAGTTAAGGAGATGCAATTTCATTTGTCGTTTAAAAGAGGAAGTTCTTTTCAAATCTTTTCTATTGTTATTTTTTAATTGACTCCATAATGACGGACCTTGGTTAATAATTGAGAATTTTGACACTTGTGATTTTACTCTGCTCAATTGATAGTTATGGTTGCTATTTGACCGAAGATTATATTTTTGTGAAAACGCCAATGTAAAATTATCAGAAAATACTTTTGGCAGCAAGTTATTCTTATATTTATACAAAAATATTAATATTTGAAGCGAATTAAGTTTTGATATATTTAACACATTCATGTATTTCATTACAGAGGAAGGGTTTTCTAATCTTTTTAAATAGTTAACCGCTTTACATGCGTGGTTTTGTAGCCTCTGTAATCTTATTATAGTTCGGTAAAACCAATATTTTGATAAGTATCAAAGCTGTTACTGAAGGTGTTCTGTTTGCTTTTCGATAGCATATACAGCAACATTTATGGCGAGCATCAAAATGTGTTGCTGCAAAATTAGGCATTTTATGTCACACTTTATATTTTTTATTTGACTTTTAGCTAGATTAAGAAGCATACTTATATAATACATTTATATTAAATTTAGTAAACAATATATTATGTAACACACAAATATAAATTTATATATATTGTGCAATACACAAATATATTATATAATATAAACATTATTATATAATACAACATTATAAAATTTATTTATATTATGTAATATGATTAAATTATATTAGATAATTAAATAACATGTAATTAAGCTATGCAGCCACTAGTACACTAACCTTAACACTATGTTAGACCAAGGTAACGTATACATTTTAGTACTAATAGTGGACATTTATTGTATAACATGCATTGAATAACGGTAGCCCGATATTAACCGTTTCTGATGTAACACCAACATACCGTAAGCTATAATTATTTGTTGTTCCAATAACAACAAATGTGTATAACCGACAAACTTGTGCTTCTTTGAAATTAGTCAACTTAACTCTAAAAAGTTGAGTTGGCTACTTTAACGGTGTTTTTACAAGGTCATAATTAGTTATAAAAAACTACAAACGTAATACAATTAAAGTTGTTACAGTTTACGACTTATTGTTTAGGATTTTAATTTCAAAGACACTAAATAAAAAGAAGTTGACATAGGCGGTGGAGTAGTTACAGTAGGCCATTTTCCGAAAAATGGTCTGGCGACAAAGTTTTTTAAACATGGCAAGCAGATAATTACATATAATAATATTCACATTAGTCTTGTGCTCCCAATCAATACTCAGCCGATTTATTACCAGTCCAAGTAATAACGTAAATATTGTTGATTTAAAAAAATGAAGCGTTTTTATTCTATAAATCACGTCAAAAATTACGTAAACAACATCATTTAGCCATGGCTCTTACGGTGTAGTCAAGACAATTTATTAAATTGTTATAATTTTTTTTTTGCTTCAGATTTTTGTAATGTTTAAAGAAATTTTTCTCTTTTTTATATAATTTTTAGAATATTTTTATTATCCCTAATAGTAAACCTTAGGAACACCATTTCTGAGTCTTTAGATCAACAGCGTTAAGTTAATTTTAGTTAAAATCTTTTAAAAAAGTGCCTTAACTCACTCTTGATCCTAGTTCCTATGCGGCCGTGGCGCAGTGGTTAGAACGCTTGCTTTATAAGCAGGAGATCCAGGTTCGAAACGAGCTCTGGACATATTTTCGCGTCACGGTAAGGAAGGAGGCGTGAACTTCCTGGTTAAATGCATTTCCGCGGTGCTCTGTGACAAGGCCGTTAGGACTTCTTGGGGCACCTAAAACAAAAAATACTAAAAAAAATAATAAAAAAAATAGTTATAATCTGTTGTGCATATTATTTTAATATAGTTGTCAAAATGTAATATTTCTATAAAAATTTACAAAAAAGTTTAAGAATTCCGACCAAGAATAAGCTTATAATTAAGAAAAACTGCAAATAAATAATCATTAGAGATCATATTATTAAACTATGATATTTAATAATATGATCATTTCACCTAAAAAACGTGTTTATTTAAAATCTTATTCAAATCTGGACAAGCAATCGTGATTTTTAGAAGTTTAATTAAAAAAAAAAAAAAAAAAAGAATTTTCGGTTTGGGTTTTTTCGCCACAAATATTTTTATTTTAAGTTACGACAAAATTTAAAACTTCTATTTCTAAATTACTACCACTATCATTATAAATAATATTATTTAGATTAATAAAACAAAGGTAAATTAGTGATTATAGTAATATTAGTAGTAGTTAAAAAAGAGTTAAAAAACAAAAGTAATAATAGTTTTATAAATACAGAAAATTGAAAAAAGCAATATTAAAACCAGTGCGTCAAATTATCGACCGATTTCACGAACATCGCTCCCATGTAAAATTTTAGAATCACTGATTAAAGATGAAATTTTTGATTATCTAATAACAAATGGTTTATTAAATGAAAATCAGCACGGATTCATAAAAATAAAAGCTGTGTAACTAACTTTTTAGAAACTTTTGATATCATAACAAATGCTTTAAAAGCTGGTTATTTAATCGATATGCTGTATCTGGATTTTGTCTAAGGCTTTGATAAAGTGCAACAATCACGTTTGATCAACAAATTAAAATCATATGGTATCGTAGGCAATGTTCTGAATTGGATTGAAGAGTTTTTAAGCAAAAAAAAACAGAGAGTTGTTCTCGGAGATTGTACAACAAAATGGTTACCAGTTGTCAGTGGCGTGCCACAGGGATCAGTTTTAAGACCGTTACTGTTCCTAATATTTATCAACGATAAACCGGATCAGGTCAATAACAGAATAAAACTATATGCCGACGATAGTAAAATCATAAACATCATAAAGAATGCAAGTAACAATGAGAAATTACAATTAGATATAGACAAAATCATGACATGGTCCTCCTCTTGGTTAACAAAATTGAATTATGAAAAGTGTAAGGTTATACATATGGGCAAAGATAATCCAAATAAAGTGTATATAATCTATGATATTGACACCGGACACCAACATGCCATATCTAGTACGAAAGATGAAAGAGACCAAGGCCTAGTAATACAATCAGATCTAAAATGGCAAACTCAAGTTAACTCAGTTGTTGGTAAAGCAAATATGATGTTAGGCATTATAAAATGGACATTTAAATATTTTGATAACAACTTGGTAAAAAAGTTATATACAACTTTCGTTCGCCCACATCTGGAATTTGCTATTCAAGCTTGGTGTCCTTACTTAAGACAAGATATCGATAAAATTGAAAAAGTTCAAAGAGGAGCCACTAAGACGGCACCGGCGTTGAAGAAATTACCATATGAAAGAAAATTAGAGGTCATGCAACTAACAACTCTAGAAGAGCGTCGAATTCGTGGTGGTTTAACCCTGCAGCATAAAATTCAATATGGCTACAATAAAATCAATTAGGTTTCCCAATTACACCGAGTCACAAGAGGGCTCTCGTCTGAGACAATGAAAATTTAAATTGAAAAAGCTATTCTTTAAAAACGCTCATAGATACAATTTTTTCGCAAATCGTTTAGTCCACACGTGGAATAATCTACCGAATGATATAATCGAAGCTGAGTCAATAAATCTATTCAAAAATAAACTAGAAAATTCAGAGATTTGCAAAAGCTTTTTATTAAAACAAAAATTAAAAGCAATAACATAACAGTAAACACCTATTTAGTCAAAAGCTTATACTGTGCAATATCTACTGTTATTGCACTCACAATATCTACTGTTAGTGCACTCACAATATCTACTGTTATTGCACTCCACAACTGTTTCAAAAACAGTTGTCCTAGCTATTACTTATTACGAGGAGGTCTAATAGCTTAGCTGGAGGAATAACAAAGCCGAAAATGAATTAAAATTGCGTTACAGTCTTTGTAGTATAATTATTCCAGAAGCAAGTCAAAATGGCGCTTTTGCAAAAAAAAAAAGGAAAATTGTAAAACGTAATCAATAAGCTTTGAGAGTTGTAATCGAAATGGATTAATAAAAGAAAAGTTTCTTAGATATGTTTTTAACAACTATCAATCAAGAAGTTAATTAAAACAATCACGATTAAGGCGAAGTAATTGTTTCTTGCTTACCTCAATTATAGGTATAAATATCAAAGTTTTAGACTCACTACCTTAATCTCTACTACCTATTTGAACCTTATTTTTTGCTTGCCTGTTCAGCTATAGGTTAGTTACGTTTTTTAAAACTGTTTTTAATTTTGGCCAGGAACTTATTAAATCCCTCCAGGATTTTATCTTGTGTTGCAGTAGTTTTGTTGGATTTTATTTTGTGTTGGAGTATTTTTGTCGGATTTAAAAGCAAATATAGAAATATAAAACTTATAGAAATATAAAACGTAAATCCGGCAAAAATACTACCAAATTCTTATTTAGACATTTATTAGTTAAATTCTAATCTAGAAATTTATTTTTGCACAACAATAAAATAACAATAAACTAACTTTAAATATTGTTTACGAATTTCTTAAACTTCCATCTTTTATTTGCAATCGTTTATAACGTTTTGAAACAATATCATTGGATAATTTTTGTTAAACGTGGAATGTGATTGGTTAACTTTAATTATGATAACTACGCAGTGTTTTATAGAAAATTATTTTACTACGAAGACTGTTCCTTAAAAAATGACGTTTTTAACTCCGTTCTCACTCCAGTCTATGATAACTCCTTGCTTATTTTTATTATTATCATTATTATTAAACTATAAAATAAAAGATAAAAGTTAATATTCATTAAATACATACTCAAATAAAAATTTCTTAACTTGGTTTCCATTGAGAAGAAGAATGTTGGTAATAAAAGGGTATTTAGTTAAAATAATTTTTTATATAAATGGTATTATTTGGTTCCAGCGAGAAATACATTGATGTTTTATAGAGAGCTTGCCATATTTGATAGTGTTGAAAAAGGAAGTGTGCAGGTTAAAATTTTCAGTATTTCGAGTGTAATATTTGTGTGTGTCACTTGTTTTAATAAAAAAATTATTAAACGAATTTGGTAGTTTATTTTGAAGAAAATCAAACACAAAGAGACAATTATAATGTTTTACAAGATCTTAAAATTTTAGAATTTTTAATTCAGAAAACCTATTTTCGATATTAGATTGTAAAGGAGAAAATGTCATAATTCTCATGGAAATGCATTGTAAACCGTTTATACGATGTAATAGAAAACTACCTTTTTGACCCCAAACAGTGCAACAATAACTTAGATGTGAGGATTAAAATTGATATTGTAAGTTGATATTGGAATATGTAGGGGAACAACAACAACAACAAAAAGCAATATATTTACCAGAAATATAGATGTTTTACATAAGAATGTTATACGTTATAAAAAATATTTGTACAGTCTACATTCTGGATGGTTCACTCTCATATAGCTAGGCTAAATCGAGGAGAGCGACCATGAACAAAACAAAACAAAACAAAAGAAAGAAAAGAAAAAAAAAGAAGCAAATAAAATAAATAATACTCTCACAGAAGGTTGCAATTAGTCTACATTCATATTTGTATCTTATATAATTTATATGGTGATTTATCTATTATCACCATTGATACTATTGCTGTTTCTATTTATTTTGATGTAGCAAGTAGTATTTTAATTTGGTTTTGAGAACATATTTTTTAATATTGCTAAAAGGGATTGATTTTAATTTATTTTGAATTTGATTCCAGTCCATTAATGCAGAGTATTTAAAGGAATGTTTGCCGTAGGATTTTGTATTATATTTTTGCACACTCAGTGCACCTCTGCAAGAATTTCTTGTAAGTTGGCAGCTAATTGTACTGCGTAGAGTAAACCATTTATTAAATATAGGAGATAGTTTTTTGTTAAGGCAGCTGTGAATAAATAAACAATTTTCAATTTTGATAATATCATGCAGTTTTAAAATTTGTAGTGTGTTAAAAGATGGGAATGTATGTGCATTGTTTGGTAGAAATTCAATAACCCTGACTGCTTTTTTCTGCATGATAAATAGGCGATTTACAGTACTTATGTTTTGACTCCATGATAAAAGGCAATATGTGAGATGAGAGTGAAACAAAGCATAGTAAATAGATTTTAAAGTTTTTTGTTGTATAAAATGTCTTAGCTTTGACAGGATGGCAAGGGATCTATTCAACTTATTAGATAAATCGTTATAATGGTAAGTCCAGGCTAAGTTTTCGTCTAGCTTTATACCCAAGTAGTTTACAAAGTTTTTGCACCAAAGTTTTTTCCCATTTAACTTAATTTTGAGCTGCTGATCTAATTTTTTGTGACGACTTTTAAATAATATTAAATCAGTTTTTTTGGAGTTGAGGGAAATTTTGTTGGCATTTAGCCAGAGGCATAGTTTTTTAAGATCATAGTTAACATATTTGTTGATTTTTTTTATGGACTTATTAAAATAGAGAAGGTTTGTGTCATCTGCAAAGTGTTGGACTCTACAAAATTTTAAAGCTTTAGACATGTCATTTATATAAATAAGAAACAATAAAGGGCCAAGGACAGATCCCTGAGGAACACCTACTTTGATATCGTTTAGGTCTGAGCTCATCCCACTAATGGATACTAATTGAGTTCTATTAGTAAGGAAAGATTTGAACCAAGAGTTTGAGACTCCTCTAATACCATAGTACGATAGCTTATAAAGTAAAATGTCAATATCTACAGTGTCAAAAGCCTTTTGAAGGTCGATAAAAATGCCACATCCAAACATTCCTTCATCCAGAGAATCTTTAACTTTTTCTGTTAGACTTAATAAAGCAAGTGATGTAGAGTAGTTTGTTCGAAAACCAAATTGTAATTCACAAAACAATTTATTTTCATTGAAGAATTTGTATAAGCGGTTAAACATTAGCCTTTCAAGAATTTTATCAATGTTGGAGAGGAGGGAAATTGGCCTATAGTTTGATATTAATAGTTTTGAATCAGTTTTAAAAATAGGTACAACTTTGGCAGTTTTAAAGTTTTCTGGGAAAATACCACTTGAGAACGAGATATTAAAAATGTTAGAAAGAATTCTTGAGAGTTCTGTTTTTAATAGTTTTAGAATTTTAACAGGCAGACCATTTGGTCCAGAAGCTTTATTTGCGTCTAAAGAGTTGATAATATTTGAAATTTCATGTTCGTCAGTAGGTTTTATAAAGAATGATTTTTGAAAAGGATTTGATAAGTAATATGTAAAATGATTCATGGATGAAGGAATTGTTGCCTGGACATCCTTACCAATGTTAGTAAAGTAGTTGTTGAAAGCATTACAAATATCAAAGGGGTTTGTTATTGTTTTATTGTTATGTATGATTACATTAGGAGTTGTTTGAGAGTTACTTTTAAAATTAATAATGTTTTTAATGCCTTTCCAGGTTGCTTTTATATTCTTTATGTTTTCAGTAAAATAATTATCGTAGTATTTTTTTTTGCTTTCTTTGAGTTTAGATTGGAGGTTATTACGAAATGTTTTATACTCATTATGATATATGGTTTTATTTTTTTGATTTTTAGACCTAATATATTTTTTAAAGAGATTATTTTTGTGCTGTATAGAGTGCTTGAGTTCATCTGATATCCATGGTTTAGTCTTGAATTTAATGTTTTGTTTGTTAAGCTTTTTCAAAGGCGCATGGATATCGAGCAGTAGATTAATGTTGGAAATAGTATTCTCAAGAGACTAAGTACAATTATCAGGGTATATTTTTGGTTCTCTGTCTAAACTAAGATTGTGAAAATCGTTTCTAAATGCAACTTCATTGAACCTTTTCCAGTTTCTTTCCTGGATTAAGAGCTTTTTATTAGGTGGTGGTTTAAGAATATTATAGGCTATCAGAAATTGTGGAAGATGATCTGAGATTGTGGTGGTAAGATTCCCTGCTTTATATTTATTTGATTTAAGATTTGAAAAGATGTTGTCTAGTGTTTTTGATGTTTTACAGATACGAGTAGGGTGGACAATGTGAGGTAGAAAGTAATTTGAGGTGAGTGAATCTAAAAAGTCTCTAGTATATGAATCTGTGTCATACTTTAACAGATCAATGTTGAAATCCCCTAAAATGAATACAGTTTTATTTTCTTTTGTTAGGTTTTTGAGTAACGGATTAAGATAGAATGATAGGAAGTTGTCTAAAGATATTTTTGGATGCCTGTAAACACAACCAACGATAATATTTGATTTTTTAGGATTTATAATTTCAATAAAGATAGATTCTAGTTCTTTTGGTTGAAAGATGTGGAGATCGTTTCTGGGTTTATAGGCGAGCCTGTTATTTATATATAATAATGCACCACCTGCATGTGATTCAGATGGTGTGTGTTCATAGGAATACCCATTAAGTGTTAAGTTGCTAGTTTGTGGGCTTTTTTTATTCAATCTGGTTTCCGATATACCAATTATGTCAAATTCAAGTTTTGTTGATTGGAGTAGATTTTCAAGGTCATCAAAATGTTTCGAGAGTGATGATATATTGATATGAAAGACATTGAATGAGGATTTGTCAGCTGCTATACATTTTAAATCATCAACATTGGTGTAGTAACTGTTTATTGAGGTTTTTCGAGTTTTGTTGTTGTTATTAATATGTGTATTAAATGTGTTGAATACTGTGTGAAGACTCTCTATGGGAAAACCTGATACTTGATAATTTTTGTTTATTTTAGTGTCACCATTAGCAAGATTTTCATTGTCAGTTATAGTTTCGTTATTGAAAGGAAATATACTAGCTAAGCAATTTATACAAAACCATGAACAATTTTTTGAGGAGTTTTTTAGTAATTGGTAGTCAATATCATTGAGGTTGTTACATTTTAGGTGGACCCAATTGAGGCAGTTATCACAAAAAATAGCTTTCTGATTTTTATAGATATTAACTTTGCAAACAGCACATTCGCTATGTGTAGTTTTTATTACTGTGAATTGATATGGCGATAAAATATTTAAGTAAGATTATTTATATGAATGTAAGTAACTGCAATCTAAACTGCAATCAAAAAATAATAATATTAAAAAAATAAAAAATAAAAATAAAAAAAAGTACTGATCAAAACAAAAAAAAACGCAAAAATAATAGAAACAAACAAACAAAAACAAAAAAATAAAAATAAATAAAAAAATTACAAGGATTAAGACTTTTTTTTATTCAACGAAACCAACCAAGCGCACATTTTTTAACAAAGGAATTTTATGCTATTTATCGTTTGCAATGTCTTCAATTTAAAAACACCAGAAACAGAATAAAAATAAAAAGTAAAAATATAATAAACATCACAAAAATTATTACTATATCGCTAAATTTTATATAATATAAAAGGCTTGAAAAAGTTCAAATATAGTGCCGCAAATCAAAATAAAACAAAACAAACAAACCAATAAAAGAAAAAAATGAAAAACAATTGCAAATCAAAGGTACCATTGCTCGAACTCCAAAGCTATAAGCGATTTATGTCGACTCAAAAAGATTTTAGTAAAACATACCTGGGATCCTCTTTCTTTTTCTTAACTTTAAGTAGGGCTGGATATTCGAGGTACCCGCTTACTATTGACTTGTTTTCTATTAGGCGACGACGTTCTTTCATGGCCTCATTGCGGCGTCGAGTTAGTGATGGTGAATACATTTGTTCAACCCGTATATTGTTTTTGGACATAAAAAAGATATTTTTTGTGTATTCACTATCAGCCTATTTATGAAATTTAACAAAAATGTGGCTTGACTTAGTGCTGTTTTCGACAACTTTTCCTCGATGACAGCGTTCGATCATGTCATTGGCATTTTTCGGGTCTATGTTAGCCGCTTTTGCGATGGTATCTGCAATAGTTAGTTTGGTATCAGACCAGGATTACTTGGATTTGTTTGTGTTAATAGAAATGTTTTTAAAAATCAGTGTCTTTCTTAAATTTCTGTTTACTTGGTCATCTAATGCCGCACTAAGCTTAATAATGTCTTCCGAAAATGTTTTATTATCTGAGGTCAGATTGAGCAGTTGCTGTCGTATTTCATTAATATCATCAGTATTTTTTTGTACTGTAGATTTAATATTAGTGTATGCAATTTTTAGTTTAGCTATATCGCTTGTTATTTTAGAAAGACTTGTGTTTATTGCTTGTAGGATTTCTTTTTTTTGTGCATCTAATAGTGCTTTAATGTTTTTCATCGATATTTCTTGATTATTTGACATTGTGAATTTTAATTTTTATTTAGATAGACTGATTAATTGACTTCGATTCACTTTTTTTTATTTTTATTTCATAGCGGTAATATATTGGAAAGATTTATTTGGATATTATTTGACACGTGGCTTTAGCTGGTTTTAAAAATTTACGCCATCTTACCTCTACTATGCCGGTACACGAAAAAAGGTGAACATAGTGTTGTACCGATTTTTCGATATATGGATTTGTTGAAGAAATTGTGTTCACAATTAATTTTTTTTTAATTTAAATAGCATAACTTTGTCAATTCTTAACGAAATATAAATATCTTGATATCAAAAAAAAGGTGTAAGAGTGGGCTACAAATTTATATTGACAACTAACCACTGGGCGTATCCAGAGGAATAGAGGGGGTAACAAAACACCACCTTGAACATAAGAAATTAAACACTTTTTTCAGAAAAAAGTTTAAAGTCAGATTAAACCACCAATGTATATGTGAGGCGTATGTTAACGATGGAGGTGGGTGTGATGGTGATGGTTTGATACACCAAAGTATTAAAAATGAGTTGTTTTCGTAAATACTTTATCTTCACTACATTGAATTCAATAAGTAACAATTTAAATTATGTTATACAAAAATTTACGTATACAAGTGGTGTTTACATTGACTTATGGGAGGAGCGTATACCCCCCCCCCCCTAATCTTAAAAAAAGAAAAAAAGATAAAATAACCCAACTACTGTTTCCTATAGTCCCAAAAAAAAGTTTTTTCTGTATAAAAAAGGTTCTATAAATTAATACGAGACAACGATAAATGTGTTGATGATGTTTTAACACACCCTAATATCAAAAAAAAATTTCAATTATAAAAAATCTGATTGGCTATTTGAAGTACAACAACTAAGAAGCAAAGAACATCTTACTATCTAATAATTTCATTTCAAAATTTTAATAAATAGGAAACAGTATAAAAAACCTTTATGTCTGTCATTATTTTCCATTTTATAATGAAAGTTTTATTTAATCTAAATCAAATAATAAAAGTGTGAAATTAACCCCTCTGTCTCCCGCGACTATTTCTGGCGAATGAAAATTAAGTACCAAAATTGCGACAAAAAATAGACACCTTGCTACAAAATACTTTTCAATGAAATTTGGCAGATGTATAGATAAATGAGAAACTTAAAAAAAAAAAATTAGTTAAGAAAGCATATTTTCAACATTTCATGCTTATAGTACAACTAAGTAAAACAAAGTTTTAGACATCAAAAAACTCAATAATAAAGCCATCTAGTAAAATAATAAATCTATAAGTAATAAAGTTTAACTATTCTAGTTCCTAAAAATAATCTATGTTGATATCAAATTGTAAAAAGTTTTCTAACTAAACACGTCTTCACTATGCTAACTAAAAAAAAATCTAAAAAACATGGCACAGTTTTTTAGCACAAAAATCGGTTCCGTAAAACCCGGATTATTAGGTATCTAAATTTAAACTTTTTTTGAATCTGGAAAATATTTAGTTGAATAAAAAAGTTGTCATTAAATAGTGCAACAGAAAAATATAAAAGAAATGTTATGCAAAAGTTATTTGAAATAAATACTACATTTTTAAAATACTTTATCTTGAATAAAAATTTTCCAGATTTAAAAAAAGTTTAATTTAAAATTTATTAACAAAATTACACTTTCTACCCTACCAAACGTATGATATAATATCAATATTTAAATTTTTACGCATCAATTAATAACATAACACCGACAATAAAATATTTTAAAAATCCATAATGGTTTCTGAGTCATCTTTTTGATTGATAGAATAACCAACTAACAAACTCTTAGATAGCCTTCATCCATGATAAATTATATGATCTGAAAATTCCCGCATGGATTCCTAATATATAAATCTACAATTCCAGTTTACAACATATATATCTTCTTTTTAGTGATGTTGTAAATATATTTATATTTCTTTTAAAAGCAGACATTTTGATGGTTGTTTTGCTTAAAACTACAATATAACTCTAATTTAGACATAGTTGTAAACTGGAATTTGAGATCCACTTAAAAGCTGTCTTTCTAAGTAACTGTAATGGTACTTAAGCTAGTCGTTATGTTGTCTATCAAGCTGATTACTTTACAAGAACAGTTTTTTAACTGAAGCGAACTTCAATACCTTCATAACTTTTAACGAGCAAATCATATTTAAAAAACGAATGAAAAATGTTAAAACTTTGCTTTTTGATTCAAAAAATATAATTAAACAATTTATAGCCCTATTTTAATGTTAGTGTTAATAATATTTGGTTATTTTTCGGGAAAAAAAATTTACTTGCGGACATTTTGGATCAAGTTTTGATAAATATTCTTTAAAAACCGTGTTGTCATAATTCATAACCTGATCATTCAATGAAAATCGCCTTAACTTCACCGAGCCGATACCGACTCTAGAGTCGCTAATGTTTTATGATATTTCGTTGCATGCAAAGCATACAGCTATTCAATTCTAAATAGATTAACTGTTGATAAAAATTGAATTCTATGCTTTTAAGACGAAATCCCATTGTAATTATAAATCTATATTTTTATAATGTTTGTAGTTTGTTATAAATGATAATAACCTTACACAATAATAATAAAGATAATAATAATATAAGTAATAATAATAACAATAACTATAATAAACCCCAACTCACTCGCAAAAAAAAAGTGTAAAACAATAGTAATTACATAGTAACAAAGAACTAATCTAAACTAATATAATTTACAATAAATGAGAATATATATATATAAATCTTTTTATTCTCCATTAAAAATATTTAGAAAAAGAAAAAAAAAGAATAGAATGTTATTTACAGCTTTAGCTTATAGCCTAAATATAAACAGCTTTATGGTTACATCTCGCACAGTTATTTTCAATAATGAAATTCTCGTTTTACAACAGTTAGGTAGGGATAATAAATTTTTGGAGTTTCAATAAACCTTTCCATAACCTCGTCTAATGGTTTTCCAGTTCGTAAAGTTTCGTCTAGTAACCAAATATAACGATTAGCGGCTCTTAATAATTCAAGTTTAGTGATTTTTCTTTTCTCCTTCATACCAGGTATTACGTTTCGTAAAGATTCCATCGCACAATTAATTAAATGGACACGTCTTCGTTCTCGGTCATTTGCACGCAAACGTTTAAGCCGAGAACAATTTGTATCACAACGATAAACATCTAAATTTTCAGGGGGACTTTCAGAGTCACTAGCAAATGACTCAGAAGAAGATCTTCTATTGTTCATAATCTTATAATAAAAGAAATAATAAAATTAGAAAACAAAGAAATGTAAAAGCCAGGATAAAAAGTTGTCAAGAGAAACACTATATACAATTTTACAATAAAATATTACGCCTTAATAAAAGCAAATAACATCTGTCTTAAACATTTTTAACCAAACGCTTTAATGATTAACTAATAAAAAGACCATTTTTTCAACTCAATACTTTAAATTTGATGAACAAGGCTTCCCCTTTATTATTTTATTTAAGGTTAAGGAGGATTTGTTCTTAAAGAACCAGGAGCCGTGTTATTTTCGCTATCTGTTGGCTCCAATTACATATCAGCAACTAAAAAAAGAAAAAGAAAAAAAGAAAAAAGAAAACTTTAAAGTTTTTAGTCACTAAGTTAAATAAAACTTTAATAAATACTTTTATTAACATTGCTTCGTCCTTTTACATAACTTTTAGGCTAGCAGATAAAAATGGCAGCGATTAAAAAGTAGCACGTTTTTGAATTAAGTAAACTTATTATGTAGTTAGTACGCACAAGCAATTGACGGTAAACATTTTTGCATTTATTACGTAAATTAAATAACTTATTGATCTTCTTTTTCTTCCTTTTGTTGCTGTTGCTAATGGTTTTTCTTTCTAGTGCTAAAGTTACAAGTTGTTTTTTTAAAAGCGCAACATAACAAGATAATAGATAAATTTTAAAACGTGAACTACTAACTAAACCCCAAGTTTTTGGATAAAAGTGTCCGACTAAAAATGATTTAGAAATTATTCCAGAATTTTTAAATTTATCATTAAGGTAAAACCAAAAAGGGATTGGGTATCAGATTTAAATAATAAAACTTTACTGATAAAAAAAAACAAGTGAAATCTTTAAAATAATTAAATTATAATTAATTTACAATTAACTAGAAAAAATTATTATTTTTTTTTAATTATAAAAAATTGTTCCATTTGATTTGATATAGTCAGAACATGGGCGCCTGCAGGATTTTTTGATGTTTCGGATAGGACACTTTTACACATTGTGCAAATTCCAAACTTAAGTATGTTCATACCAATGCCAAATGAGGAGGGCTTGCAAAAATTTGGGATGGCGGAGGCCTGGGAACAAAAAAGCCCTAAACGTTTCCGTCCTGCCCAAACGTGAGGGGACTAATGCAGTAAAATTTTCAAGTTTACTTTCGTAAACTATATTTAAATATATCGACAGTTTTTAAATTTCGTAGAAAAATATTGTAAATTACAAAAGTTATGACCACTCAAATTTTCCGGCCCCCTCTCCAGAATGAGGGGGCTGTAAATTTTGCATGGTCATAACTTTTGCATAGTAAAGATGAAAATTTTACTATATTAGTGGTCTCACGTTTGGGCAGGGGGGTAATAAAACGTATTCGGGCTTTTTTGTTCCCTGGCCTCCGCCATCCCAAATTTTTGCAAGGGCTCCTCATTTGGCATAGATATAAACATACTTTAGTTTGGAGTTTGCACAATTTGTGAAAGTGTCCTATCTGAAATATCAAAAAATCCTGGAGCGCCCATGAGTCAGACTACAAGATTTTTCTTGTGAGATATTCGGACCTTCTAATTTTTTGAGAACTTTTATACATACTAGGGATGTAACGGAGATGTACGGTGCCAAAAGTTCACATGTTGTGAACAACAAAAGTTCACGTTGTAAACAACTTTTAATAAATGTTTTAACTTTTTAATGCTAAAGTAAAAATGAATGGTCGTCTTAAATCATCACTCTCAAGTTCGATAGAATACGCTAAATTTATCGCATGAATGCGCTGGGTTCTAAATTTAGATTTTCGTTATAAATTCTGACTTAAAATTATTGGAGAGACTTTCGACCTTTATAACAGGAGTCGAAGTTCCATAACATCTTTAATATATATGTATATATTGCTATATTATGGTTCTATTGCGATAACATAAATTTTTAAACCCTACTCTTTCGATGTATCCCTAATATAGATCTCAAACATACATGCATACATAATTAAATACATACATACCTGAAAGTAACTACATTCAAATTCCAAAAAATTCTTGCTCCGCTCCAAGAATTAATTTATAATTCATTCACATTTTTTATGACTAAATTTTTTAAATACTTTTACTTATGATAAAATAAATTATATAATATATGTTTGATTTCAGAAATTATATTTTTGGAATAACCACGTTCTTTGTCATCACCAGACAAACTAAAAATATTTCGAGTTTCATTTAAAGTAGCAAGCAGGTTTAAGGCTACAAATTAACAAATAAAAAAAAAATAAAAAAATTTTCTTTTTGCAATTTTGGCGTATTTGTATGTGGGAGTCCGAAATAAAAATATTTTCGTTATACTTAACCCTAAATCTTGCTACTTGGTAACAAGCAGAGCAATAGAGAAAATTTACTAAAACAAATATTTTACTACTATATTTACTTTAAATCATTGAATTTATTAAATTTAATTTATTGCTTGTTTCAAAATTTTAACTTAACAAAATTTAATTAAAATAAATAATAATAAAAAGCTAATAAACTTTTTTGAAATGAAGGCAAAAGTTATTTTAAATCATTTATAATTAGATAAACTACTATCCAGTAATTACAAAGTATGTAAAGTTATTTTAAAATTTAAAATTGCAGTTAAATTTTTTTTTAAATCATATTCAGCACAAGGTTTTAATTACAATAGGTTTAAACAGGTTTTTAATACGCAGAAAAGTTACGTGTAAATATATATGCATTGTTATAAGTACTATAAATATTATTAGCACTTTAAGCAGCAATAGTTATTAAATTACACATATGTATTTATATATTATCTAATTATATGTTTACTTTCGAAAATATTTGAATATATATGATTTCATTCAATAATAAGAATAGGATTGTGCACATTTCCATTAAAAACCTGTTTAAACTTATTGGAATTAAAACCCTGTGCTGAATATGATTTAAAAAAAAATTCATATATATATATATATGTATGTATGTATCTATATATATATATATATATATATATATATATATATATATATATATGTATATATATTTATATATATATATGTATATATATGCATATATATATATGCATATATATATGCATATATATATGCATATATATATATGCATATATATATATGTATATATATATATATATATATATATATATATATACATATTTAAATACACATATTTAAATTTACTTAGGGATTGATAAAACTTATTCAATGCTATTCAATGCTAAGTTTAAATATTTTGTGTATTTATTTAAAATTTAACGGTTTGTTTATTTATTTAAACAAATATTTATCATGTCTTAAATTTGTTTTAAGAGATACTTTTCAATTGGTTATTTTTCTTTATTTATTTATAATCTCTATTTTCTTTTTTTATTGAGCTCTTTTTTAATTGTTTAAGCTTAAAAAAACATACAGAATTAATTTAGCGAAACGCTGCCTATAAGCTGTAGATATATAAAAATATAAGATTGTTTGAACAAGCAATAATTGAACAATTTTAAATATATAATTATATTCATAATTATAACAATAATAATATTAATATATGATATAATAGTATTGAATATAATTTATAATAATGACATCAATTTAATAACAAAGTGCAACGAAACAATTTATTAAACAGATTATTAATTTATCTTAGTTCCCAGTAATTTTTTGGTATGGTGTTTGAGATAGTGACAGGTAATTTTTAAATTACCTGTTACCATCTCAAACATCATTTAATTTTATTTAAAGGGATCAATTGTCAGTAAGTTTATCAAATAGAAATATTACAAATAAGAAAGTTTCTTAATTGGGTCTTTAGGTGTGTCAATATGGCTCTGATGATCAGCTACTACATCATGCTCTGTATTATGTCTTTAAAAAATGTTGTCATAAGTCGTTGATTAAAAATCTTCTTGTAATACATAATTAAAAAGTTATTTTACAATTGGTTTTAAAAATTTTTTATTTGTTTAAAAATAAATTACTTCTAAATCATGTTTAAAAAAATGAAGCTATAAAAGTCTGTTATCATTTTTTAGTTAAAAGCTTATGATGCGCAGAAAAGTTAACTGCCAAACGCACAACTGACATACACTATTTAAAGACTTTTTCCTAAAAATTTCAAGGAACACTAAACAAAACAAAAAAAAAAGTATACTATCGTATTTGTTTAATGAAATAATATTGAAAAAATTATCGAAGTAACATCAATAAAAGTAGTAGTAGGGGAATAAAATATTAGAATTTTAAATCGGAATGAGTTTTAAATATTAAATAGAATAGAAATAAATTTCTTTGAAAAGCAAATTTTAAAGTATAGTCGAAGGCATAGCTTTCGACCACTATGACCATGTGACAAGAAAAGTAATAAAATCAACACACATTCCTTGTAGGTGTTTGCCCTGGTATTTGCAACGTAATTCAAAGTTTAACGCTTTTTTTTTTCACGTCATCTACGCAACCAAGTTTTTAACCTCCTACACTTTATATTTTTAAATTAAATAAATATAAAAACTCTTTTATGATAAAATATTATTTAAAACATAACCAAGGTAACAACAAAAAACTTACATTGCACTGTTTAATTTACAGGGTCTCTAGTGCAAATACTCTTTCACGTGGAAATTATTCTTTGAACCTAAAGTAAGCCGTGCGCTGATTTTTCTTTTTGTTAATTTACAAAGATCTTTTGATTTTATTACAATAGCGTCACCTGTTCACAAGAATCAAATGATAACGTTCACAAAAAAAAACACGCAACTTAGTTCTATAAATACATTCAATTTTCTTTGACGTTGGAATTTGAGCGGTTAAATTTAGTCTTTGCTGTCGAGAACGCAATGAAACTATTTAATACGAAAGTTTGGCGAAGAAATAAAATTTTATTTTATGATTGCATCAAATTATCAGCTAATAAAAATAACTGCACATTTCAAATTCTAATGCAAAAAATATATTAATTAGTTATAACCGATTAGTGCATAAATGCACATTCTAACATCCAGTGTAATATCTGCCCGCTATCTATATGTTATCGTTCTATCTCGACTACTTCGGGTTATGATGCTCATTAAAGAGCTGAACTTGTCTTCGCGGACCTTGGTATGTGGCTTCTATATGGCAATTAGCCGGAGGAGGATAAACCACGATACAAAATTATCAGCTTTAATTAAAGGCTTTAAATCTTATAACTGATTAAGCAGATATTAACAGATTAATTGAGATTTACTTGTATTTACTTATCTTTATTAATAAAGATAAGTTTGCATTGCATGTACTTGCATTTGTTATAAATTTTAATAAATTATTTTAATTATTTGTTATAAATTATTTATAATGAACAATAAGTAAAAGAACTAATGATAAGTTAAGATAAGTTAATAAAATTCACGGCGAAGCACAGTTGTGCAAAACCTTAAAAAATTGGCCAAAATTTCTTTATACATTATAAAATGATTTTTTTTTTAAGATGATTTATACTGTTTATATTATCTAAAAATATATAGGTTTGTTATTAATGTTTATTAACAGGATTTAAAAGACATTATTTTACATGAATTTTCGCAATATTTTCATTAAAAAGTACACAAGTTATAACTTCAATTTTTTTTTTTTTTTAATTATTCATAAAATTAAATATTTTTTTTGTCAGCATGTTTAAGATATCATAACTTCTACGTCATAAAGATTTCGTTTACTTAAAGTAAAAAAAAAAAAACATTCAAAAACTACAAAATGCAAAAAAGTGCAACTTTTTGTAATTATGAGTTCGCTGTTCGTTTAAAAAACATCCTTCTCAAGCTATTCTAACTCAATCTTTATTGAGTTCTGGTTATGGAAAAACTTATAAAAAAAATTCGGCTGTATATATTCATGCATTTTGATAAAATTTTAGCTACTAACACGCAAACTTTTTTTTGCTCTAATATTCTCAATGTTTATAATTCGTATAAAATATATAAAAATTTAAAAATTTTTATAAATATCAATAACCAAGTCACGTTGCTAGTTTAAAAAAATTTACTTTTTTGTTTTAAATGATAACGTACGTTCATATTTATCGTAAAATTTTTGAAAAAAGGCATTTTTTCATGTATTTTGTTTATACCGCCCGAGGGGTAGAAACATTTTTTATTTTATTCTCCAATACTACCAAAGGTATATAACACTCTTAAAAAAATCATTTAAAATTATTAAGTTTTATAGTTTTATAACAACTTCAAGCCGAGTACTTTTGATGCATTTGGTGATTTTTAACAACATATTTTTGAATATTATTCGAATCGTTTTATTTATTTCCATAGAAACAAATTTTCTATTTTAACAAGTTATATAAAAAAATATATAATAATAATATGTATAAGATTATGGTGTAAAGACAAAAAGATCTTTATAAATTTACATAAAAAATAGAATTTATCAAAATACTAGTTTATTTAAAATTACTATGTTTATAAATATATTAATATTTATAAACTATTATATAAATATTAATATAAATATATTAATATTTATAAAATTATTAATAGTTATATTATATTCATAATGGTAGTGAGGCAAATTAACATCACTATTTTTTAAAAAAGCTCTTTCTTCTTCGTCTGCCTCTTTTCCCTTATCGATCTTTTCTTGTAGCATTTCGCTTGTGAAATTTGAGTTTCTTTGCCATTTCTTTGTTACTTTTTTTAATTATTATTGAAATAATGGGATCACTTGTTTCCAAAACTTTAAAGAGCATATCTCAGTTTGTCAATACTCGGCTCATTTTTCTGGAATATTTATCTCTATATTTTCTATACTCTTTGATTCTTTTCTCAGCAGGATCTTCTGATAAAACTCCATAAAATTCATACAATCCTGGAAGATAAATATTTGTCATGACTTGAACGCTGTGGACCAGTAGTTTATGTACTAAAAATGTGGAAAAACTGATCTTTACATTTGAATTTATGACGCTATATATAGTGTAGAAGCAGCGAATCAATTCAAAAAAACAACCCCGGTAATCTCGCTAAGAATCTGGTAATTTTGAAATGCTTTTCGCGAGGTATAATGTTCATTAGTTGAGCCATCACCACCTGCGATGTTTTTGGTCTGAAGCCGACTTTTAATGATCTTGATCTTGGATTTCCCAAGTCTTGAAATCAATTCGATAAGCAATATGAAGTATGCATTCAAAACAACAAATCTAGGCAAGCATACTTGATAGACTTAGCTGAAGACTGTCTTTATTAACAGTTTTTGCTTTTTCGCGAAAATAGAGTTCATTTGCTTCGGTGTTACCAAACAAATATTGCACAACGCTGAAGACTATTGACCACATATAGCATTAGCAGCTTTGCCGTCTATCGTGGGAAGCACCAAATTATACTTTACTCTTAGTTGAATTAGTTCGTTTTGCTTAATTACTACGCTTACTATTGTGTCCTTTAATAATGCTAGTTGATTCTGTATATTCTATTTTTTTTCTTGCAACAAATTACAGTCTTCTTTTTGAACTGCAATCTAATTTCCATACATAAACGAGAAAAAAAAGGTTTTTAATTTCGCCAAATTGAACTAAATGGTTTGCCAGATGATATCGATGCTTTCTCAAAAGAAAGATCAAGTGGAACAAATGTTGTTACGAACATGTTCTTATCAGAGCTGTCCAAATGCACTGTCGAAGCCCCATTTCCCAATTTTTTCCCATTTAGGATTAGTGTTTTGCCCAAAGGTTCAATCAGGTTTTTAATTTCAGATTATACTTGATCTAACTGCAGTAATCAACAACTTGTACGATTCAACAGATCCTGCAAAAGTACCTCGGATTTTGATACCGTAACTGTTATATTTTCAGGATAGTATAGTTGTTTAGCTTGAAGTACTTTGCAATAGCTTGGATAAAGTGCAGCAGTGTGCTTTTTGGCATTATTCCTAAGCTTTTGATAAGCTTTTGTCAAGATCAGGAATTATTTTCATAAAGATAAACGTTTCAGCATTTTGTAACGGAATCATTTTTTATTCAAATTCTCAGAGTCCATTTGGTTCTATTAATATTTAAAGTTAGCTTGTTATATTTAAACTAGTTTGTTTTAATTCTTTATTCATAGTGGTAAAGAGTTAACATATATTACTGCTTGAGAGGAATAGATTGGTATCATTTGCGTATATGATACTTATAAGGTTAGAAGCTTTATTCAAATCATTTATATATATCAAGAAAAGTAGGAGCCTGATAATTGTTCCCTGATTAACAACGCTTACGATGTAAAAATAATTGCTTTGATAACCGTTGTTACTAATTACAAATCGTTTTCTTTTTGTTAAGTAGCTTCCAAACCATTTCAAAGCAGTACCTTTACCTCCATAAAATTTAATTTTTAGATGTAAAATATGATAATATACTGTGTCGAAAGCTTTTGATAGGTCAATGAAGATACCTAACAAGTACTGTGATTTTTCAAATGAATTCTAGATTTCATGCACAAACTGGATAACTGCATGCTTTGTTGAGTTTTTAAAAGTTTTTTAAAGCCAAACTGTTTGAAATATTTTTGTATTTGTACCCTATTTGCGTCTCCCGAGCAAAAAAAAAAAAGGTCCTCAGTTTCTAAGATATTTTAGGACTTTCAGTTTCTGGCGGGGGTAGGGTGGGGGTGGGAGCATACCCCCACCTCACTCTCCTCTTTGTTTCTTTTCACATTATTTAAAGCTATTTTATATTCCTTAAACGAATTTAAAGTAGCTTTAAAAAAATTTTAAGGTTAACTCATCATAGCAAATGCAACTGTTGATAGGTACGAGGTAATCAACTATCGATAGGTACGAGGTAATCAACTATCGATAGGTACGAGGAAATCAACTATCGATAGGTACGAGGTAATCAACTATCGGTAGGTACGAGGTAATCATTAAATGAAGCCGTCGTATTTGGAATCTTATTTAAATAGGAAGGACCTATCCCAATAAAAAATTTATTAAATTTATGAGATATTGCTCTTTGGTCATGTAAACTTTTGTTATCAACTTTAATCATCTGCGGCAAAAAAACCTAAACATGATTTTTGTTTTCCAGTAATTTCTTTCATAATTTGCCATGTTCGTTTCAAGTCGTTTTTAAGTTTATTAATTAGTTCTGCGCAGTAATTTCTTTTTAATTTTTTACCTATTTTGTCAAATAGATATTTGTATTTTTTACATAATTTTTCGCTATCAAGTATTTTTGTTTTTAGATATTTAATGTATAACTTTAATTAACTTTTTGAGCTATAACTTTAATGATAATTTAGCTTATAACTTTAATGAACTTTTTGAAAACCGAATAAGCAAATAAAAGTTCAGTTTATTTAAGACAAAGTCATAGAAAATCATTATTTGTATCTTTTTTGTAGTGGTTTTTGGGGAAGTGTGCAAAACAAAACGTGTTTATCTAATTAAAAAAGAAAATTCGTTTTTATTGGAATAAAAGTGATTCAAAAACGACCAAACCATAGTTCTCGACTTTAAAATAGATTTTTAAAAAAGTAAGAAAATTAACGGAAAAGAAAATAAGAAAATAAGGAAAATCAAAAATTATTCAGAAAAAAGACAAATAAAAAAACAACAACAAACAATGTAAAACCAAGATCAAGTAATATAAATAGAAAAACAACTGAGGATAAATAAGAACAGGTAAAAAACAAAAACTGCCATAAACTAAATACAAAGTTAAAAGTTTGAAAAATGTCCAAAAATAGAAAATAATAATAAAAAAAGAAAAAAGAACATTACTACCAGCGAAAAAAGAAAGAAGAACAATTTCTTTAACTTTAATTTTTAAAATTATTTTCTTAAATTGTTCTTAATGTAATGTATTTTTGTGTTTAGTTTAAATTTTTTTTTTTTTTTTTTTTTTAGATTATTCACCTCCCCAAGGCCCGTGGGGGCCACTACAGTCGAGGAGGCTACTCATTTTTTTGTGTTTATTTTTTATTTTTTAGTTGTTATTCGTGGTGCAACCCTCTCTCAACTCTTTAACTCCGAAACACAAACCTTGCCGAGCAAGGCCGCTGCGCGGAGAAACTAAGTTGAGCGCGGTACTTCCAGGGACGTGGTGGGAGTCGAACTCCGAACCTCTCGCTTACAAAGCGAGCGCTCTTACCACTACACCACTACCGCATTTTATCCTGTATTTGTGTACATTGTTTATTTTATGCAATTTTGTGCTCTGTTTTGCATTGTTTTTGTTGTTGTTGTTGTTGTTGTTGTTGTTTTTTGTTTTTGTATTCTTGTGTGTTGTTAATTGGGCATTATAGTAAATAGTTCTTATTGTTAAATGTTTTAGTGCGTTTGATATTTTTAAAAATGTATATATTTTTAAAACTGTATATGTATCTTTATGTGTATGTACACTAGGGATATGACTTTTTAATTTTTTTTCAAATAAAATGTTTCCTGTATCATAAATCGATGAACTTTTACCTAAAATCATGAAAAAAGGCCCAAATAGCTTTCTGCAACAAAAAAAGGTCACCCCCAAAATAAAAATTTGATTTACCATTTTTATACATTCATTTTTGACCGATGTTTTAATCTTAAGCTTAATTCTCAGCATAATTCTATTTATTTCATTATTTTGTTATGAATTTATAAATATAACGCCACACGTTACCATGGCAACGAAACGGCCGTGTGCCGGCAAATACTTGGAATTGTTATGTGATGACGTCATTGTGTTACCACGGTGATATAGACGACTGTAACAGACTGTAGAAGATATTAGAACTTAGTAGAACATTCTGGAAGCTCTAAATAATTATATAAGCGAGCTGCTGTCAGAGCTCAGTGTTGATAATGTGAATAGTTCTATGAAGTACTCTGCGTGTAACTGAGCTAATAAGGAACTACTGTAGCGAACTAAAGACGCTGTAAGTGTACGAAGTATAAGTAGTTGTAGCATTATCGTTAGGATACGGACTGGATTATCGAACTGTTATCAACATTGACTGGATTATCGAACTATAATTGGATTACTATACAGTTAAAGTATTTTATTAATTAAACGACTTTATTAAACGGATATTTACGCTCAGCTATCCGTAAAGTCGTAACAATATTATATGATGTCTCACAAGAAAAGTCATACCACAGTAACAAAGAACAAGAAGACTTGGACTAAAAATTTGGTGAGATTTCAAGAGTCACACAGAAGAAGAGGAAGCGTGGCTGTAGAAGAACATTCACTCGATGAAAAATCCAGAATACCACTTCAATTGCAGATCGTAGGAAGATACCAGTTTCTCGGAGCATATGTTAAAGGAAGAAAAGAACGAATAGACCAAATTTCTAAGGAAATTACAAAATTGTGGGACAATAAACTGAATTTTCCACGTGTGTCTGATCAAGTGATAAGAGCAAAGCTTATGAAGGTGCTGAAGGTCAATGATGAATGTGTCAAGCGTGGAAAATATGATGTTCTCAATGCATTATTTGACATCACGAAAGTGAATGGCCAGTGGTTATCCTCGGAAGATAAACGTCTATACCACCTACAAAAAGAAAGTAAAGGACAGGTGGGGTACTCAACAGGACAAGTGGCAAGTAAAGAAACCATTCACCCTTCCAAGAGAAGGAAAGTCCAGTCTGGAACAGCAATACCTTCCACATCACAAGTCCTGTCTACCACAGACAGTGGTACTGAATCTGAAAACTGCAAAAGTAAGAGTGAAGATGATGAAGACGACGACGGTGATAAAGACGATGATGAGGACACTCAGAAAAAAACTAGAAAGCACTACAAAAGTAAATTTGCTGTAAGTATGGTTACATCAAGTGGAGTTTCCACAAAGAAAGCTGCTAAAATATGCAATGTATTATCACAACAAGGTATTGATATTCCAACTCCAAGTCAATCAGCAATTTACAAGTCCATATTCAAAGAGGCAGGTAAATTAAAAAAAGAAATGATACAACAACTTAAAATGGAACAGTGGTCCTTACACTTTGACGGCAAACGAATAGATGATAAGGAATATCAGGTAGTTGTACTTCAGAATGAAAGAACTGACGTGAAACTTGATGCACTGCGTTTAAAAGATGGCAAAGCTGAAACTGTTGCTGAAAAAATTGCCAAACTTATTGATGAATACAATTTGTGGAATTCAATTAAGATGATCATTACTGATACAACAAACGTCAATACTGGGAAGAGAAATGGAGTTGTTGTGAAGTTGCAACGTATGTTTAAATTAAAGGGTGTCACAATACCACAATTTATTGGTTGTCAGCATCACGTACTAGACAGGATTCTCCGTCTGGTGATGGACGAAGAACTTGGGGGTGATACCAAATCTCCAAACATTGAATACCCATTTGTGTCTGAACTGTTGAATAAGTATGATGAACTGAAGGATAAGTTTGTGAATGGAACTGTAGAAATTCTTGATAAATCAGGGTGGAGAGACGATATGAAGTTTTGGTACCATTTAACAAGAGTGTTTCGGTTCTATGAAGAACAAAGAAACTTCCCTCTGATTCACTTTCAGAACATTCCTAATATGAGCAATGCCAGATGGAACTCAAGAGCCATTCTCGCCATTCTGGCGTTCATTCTTATGCCTGAAGCGAGAAAGAATTTGGAGAAGGTTTGCAGGTTCATTTCATATGAGTGGGCAGAACATTGGTTTAGTAGTCAAAAGTACAATGACAATGACTTCAAGAATTTATCTGATGTATTGAAGCCTTACAAAAAGGCATTGCAGTCATTCAAAAATCACTGGAAGAAAGAGCCATCCGTCATCGACATACCACGAAGTAATCAGATAGCTGAACATGCAATCAAGGTGATGCAAGACCTGTATGCTTCCTGCAGAAAGAAAGACAAACTGCAACTTCGATTCATTCTAAGTAATAAGCGCTAGACTCTTTATGAGACGTGAGCATCATGTGACCCATGTACTAAACACAGTAGGCCTATAGACACAGACAGTTATGTATATTGTTGTACTAGACGCTTTGATACTGTTAATTTTGTAATACTTGTATAATTATATATCACATAATGTTTTTTGTTATATCACAGTACATGTTGCATAAATAAATAAAATAACAACAGGAGTATGACTCTTACAACATCTTCAGCCTTTAATATTCATTTACTGTACAAAAGTGTACCTATTGAAAATTCGATTTTTTGGTTTTGGGGTGACCTTTTTTCAAAATATGTCAAAATGAAACATCTATTCGTTCTTTTTACATAAAAGTTCATTGAATTACGATACAGGCCTAGTAGGTTGCAAAAAAGTCATATCCCTAATGTACACATATGTATGTGAGTGTGTCTACGCGCGCGTGTGTATTTATGTGCAAACATGTGTGTATCTTTGCATGTGGGTAAGTATTTGTATATATCTTTATATTTATGTTTGTGTATGTATGCACATTATTAAACTTTCTCATTTTTTAATACTTAATTGTTTTTCTTTATTTTATTTTTAATCGTTATCATATTTTTGTTATGTTTTTTGTTATAGTATTACTTCTTTTAATTTTAAATATTTATCATAACCACAATTATTATTACTTTTAACTTTATCAGTCACCTGTTTGTAACTAACTTATATGTATATTTAGCTAATGTGTTTATAAAAACAAGTGACTTATTATTTTTATTATTATCGTTATTATAATTACTATTATAATTGTTATTGTTGCTGATGTTTTATTTTTTTTTTATTTTTTTATTTGCTTTTTTATTATTATTGCGGTTCTTATGTTTATTACTATAAATGTTATTTTTATTATTATCATTACTATTCTTATAATTACTACTAATTATATATATAAAGATCTATATTTTTGGTATTTACTTAAGATTAGTAGAATTACTATTTGCAAATATCCATGAAGTTATTTTTGAGAATATATGTGATTGATTGATTAAAAAATCATGAAAAAATGTCTTTTTACCAAAACAAAGCAAAAATATTTTTACCAAAAAAGTAAGGTGGTACTAGCCCGACAAATTTCAAAATTTTCAGATTTTTTTTTTTTCTAAATTTGAAAAATAGAATCATTGTAGATTTCAAAAATGTATAGTTTTACTATGTTTTTAAGTAATTTAGTGACAGAAAATGTTAATTTGGTAATATGATCTCAAAAAGAAGCCCTTAGCAACCGCATAGTAACAATAAACAATGCTTACTTTTGGGCTAACTTAAATTTCATTAAACAATTAATTTCTATTATTATTCTACATTTCATATATATCTCCTTTGCTTTATATCAACTTTGCAAATACGTTAATTCCATTAATAATATTAAATTGAATTGTATAGTGAGAAGGAAGTGAATTTATAACAGTATATCAATAACAGCTTGTTATGATTATTTTATTGAATTTATTGCATTTATTTTTCACATTTTACTGCTTTATTCTTAGATGGGAAATAAAAAAAATAGCAAAAGAATAAAAAGAAATTATTTTCATGGAAATCAACATAAAATGTCTGATCAACAAAACATTTCACCTGAAAGTGCTTCTTATTCAAATATGTTTAGTAGTACTAATAGTACAAGTGCTAAAAAGTTGAACAAAGCAGTTAATTGTATTGGCAGTTCAGCTAAAAACAAACAGACATCTAACGACCTTAATTTTTTTATATTTATACATTTTGGCATTATGAAAGATTTGTTTGAGGAGTTCTCACGCTGTTCTGAGTGTAGCTCACCTGTTAAGCTTAGACATAATAAAAACGAACACACTTAAATTTTCACTTTTTTATGGTTTTCACTTAAATTATGTATAAAATGTAGTGTTTGTTCAGCATGCAGATTTTCTTATACTTCTCCTCAATATATACCTTTACAAAAAAGTAAAACTGTAAAAAAAGCACATGAAATTAACTATCGCACAGTTATGGCTTTTCGCGAGATAAGCAAAGGTCATGCTGGAATTGAAACATTTACAACAATGATGAATATACCATTTTCTATTGCATTTACTACTTATAAAAAAATTAATAAGACTCTTTATTGTGCATATGAAAAATCTGCTGAAAAAAGTACCCAAAAAGCTGCTCATGAAGTGCGTCAAATGAATAATATCAATGCGTGTAGCAATGATATTGTTGACTGTCATATTTCTATTGATGGAACATGGCAAAAAAGGGGTTATTCATCCCTGAATGGCGTGGTATCTGCAATTTCAAAGGATAATAAAAAGGTCTTAGACTATTACACTATGTCAAAATTTTGTAAATCTTGTGAGATTTGGTCAAAAAAAAAAAAGGATCAGCTGGTTATGAACTATGGAAAACAAGACATAAGTGTGCAATTAATCATCACGAATCATCTGGTGCTATGGAGTCCGCTGGTGCTATTTCAATTTTTTGTTCTTCATTAAGTAAGTTTAACTTAAGGTACAGTCATTACATAGGAGATGGGGACACTAAAGCATACAGCAAAGTAAGGGAAGCAAGACCTTATGGAGAAACGTTGATACCAGAAAAACTAGAGTGTCTCGGTCATGTTCAAAAGAGACTTGGAACAAGACTTCGGAATTTACATGCAATAAAAAAAAAAGAAAAGTTGAATGACAGTAAAACTCTCTCAGGTAAAGGAAGACTAACTGATGCAAGTATTAACTTAATGCAGAATTACTTTGGTATGGCTATTCGTCAGAATGATAAACTCTACCCTATGAAAAAAGCTGTACTTGCAGTTTTATGGCACTACTGCGAAGGTGATGCAGCTACGCGTCATCAATTTTGTCCCAGAACCAATACTAGCTGGTGCAAATGGCAAAGGGATAAGATTACAGGACAATGCACTTATAAAAACAAGTTAAACCTACCAGTTGCTATAAAAGACCTATTACACCCAATATTTATGGAACTTAGTTCGGACAATCTTTTGTCAAAATGTTTACACAGCTATACCCAAAATCCTAATGAGTCTTTTAATCAAATAATCTGGGAAAAATGCCCCAAAACACATTTTGTTTCAAAAAATGTTTTAGAGTTAGCTGTTTTCTCTGCAGTTATATCTTTTAATGGAGGTTACGTTTCCCATAAAGAAACATTTAAGCAACTTGGATTTCATTGTGGAAAATATTTCCTTCTCGGTGCAATTTAAAAAAGAAAAAAATCGCGTCATTCATATGGAAAGGAAGGAAAAAGAAGTGACAAAATCAAGAAGGAAAAAATTGAGAGGTATAAAAAAAGGATTTAGCAAGGATGACTCCTATGTGTCTGGAAATTTTTAAAGATATATATTGTTAAAGTTGTTTTATTTTGTTTTCTTGCGTTTTCTCTGTTAACAGATTTTTAAACTTTGAACAAGAATATCTTTTGAACTACTTGGAGATTATGACTAAAATTTTCACAGATTGTTCATCAGGTTACTGTGAAGGGATTTGACCAAAAAGAGACTTTTATAATTAGCTGTTGTCGAGATATTAACATTAGCAGCACAAATTTTACATAAAAATAAAAAATTATTTTTTAAAGTGCAGCCATTTTGATTCTGTAAAAGTTCTGATGGTGATTCTGGTCAAATCCCTCAATCAACATGTTGTTAACCTTTTTGCAAAATTTTAGCTTCACACACTGACTATTTCATGAGAAATCCTTGTTTAAAAATGTAGTTAAAATTGTATATTTTTTGCTGACTCAGCATGTTTTCGAGTATACTAATACTTTTTATTATATTTACTCTAAATAATTTTTTAATGCACATAGTTTAAAAAAAAAGTTGCATCAAAATTGACTGTTTTAATTTTTATGGGCTAGTACCACCTTAAAGTTGGCAAAGTGACTTGGAAGAAGAAGAACTTGGTTAAATAAGAAGAGATTGATAAAGTAGAAGAGACAGATAAGGAAGAAGACGGAGGTGAAGAAGAAGAGATTGATAAGGAAGGAGCTTTTTTTAGTGATCTATTACAAGACTTAAAAAATAGTGATGTTGATTTGCCTCACTACCATTATGAATAATATTTATAAACATAGTAATTTTAAATAAACTAGTATTTTGATAAATGCTATTTTTTATGTAAATTTATAAATATCTTTTTGTCTTTACACCATAATCTTATACATATTATTTTATTTTTATATAACTGGTTAAAATAGAAAATTTGTTTCTATGGAAATAAATAAAACGATTCGAATAATATTCAAAAATATGTTGTTAAAAATCACCAAATGCATCAAAAGTACTCGGCTTGAAGTTGTTATAAAACTATAAAACTTAATAATTTTAAATGATTTTTTTAAGAGTGTCATATACCTTTGGTAGTATAGGAAAATAAAATAAAAAATGTTTCTATCTCTCAGGCGGTATAAATAAAATACATGAAAAAATGCTTCTTTTTTTAAATTTTACGATAAAAATAAGAACGCATGTAATCATTTAAAGAAATAAAGTAAATTTTTCTTAACCTAGCAACATGAGTTGATTATTGATATTTCTAAAAGATTTTAAATTTTTCGCATTTTTATATATTTTATATGAATTATAAACATTGAGAATATTAGAGCAAAAAAAAGGTTGCGTGTTAATTGCTGAAATTTTATTATAATGAATAAATATAAGCAGCTGAATTTTTTTTTTTTTTTGAGGTATTACTATAACCAGAACAAACATAATAAAGATTGAGTTAGATTAGCTTGAAAATAAACGAACAGCGAATTCATAATTACAAATAGTTGCACTTTTTTGCTTTTTTTTTTGTAGTAGTTTTTAAATGTTTTTTTTTCACTTAAATTAAGCGAAATCTTTTTGACGTAGAAGTTAAGCTTAAAAATTGTGACAAAAATATAATTAATTTTATGAATAATTAAAAAAAATTGAAACTATGACTTCTGTAGGGGAATGAGGGGTAATTAGTACCGCTGTGCAATTCGTACCAGCGTCATTGTTCTTTTTCTGATTCGTTGAAATTGGCGGAAACACGATAAAATCAAGCCAGCAGATGAAATATGTATACTGACCAAAAAATGGCGGAATCGAACGTTAAAGAAAGGAGGTAAGTATGTTTCCATTTTTTTACACTATTTGATGTAGTAATTACACTGTCCTACTAGTCGTACCTTGCAGGCGTGGATATACGTAACTTATTTATATTTTTTTATGGTGTTAGACCATCCATTCTTCTTCATTAATAAATACGTTTTTTTCCGATTCACTTTGCCCATTAAAACACTGAAGTAGAAAACTATGTTTAGTCATAGTCGGGTAAATCGTACCTGTGATGGTGGGGTAAATCGTGCCTGTGGTACTAATTACCCGCCTCTGGTACTTTTTAGGCGCTGCAAACATACTTATACGTTGTCAATTTGTTATAGAATACCTGTTATTATATTTTATTCACATTTCTAAATTAAACATCATAGTACATAGACTTAAAATTGAAATCAATTAGATTATTAGATTTAGCTGTATTTTTTTAGCCTAGATTTATCTAGATCTAGTAGATAGGCCTATAATTTATAAAACTTATGTTATAATCTATCACTATCATTAGTATCAGTATCATGCCTTTTTTTAAAAGAGTTTTTATACTTAAGTGTAGGTTATATTAATATTTTTAGCTTTCATATTAGCTTATTTCTTTTCTTTTTTATTTTCTCTACTGAGTTTTTCTCATCCTTTCCTCATTGTTTTTCTTTTAAATGGGAATTAGTAGGCCTATTTGATTATTAATTAGTATTATTGGCTTGTTTTTAAAAACTTCCCTACCCACATTTTCTGATCTAGATCTATCTAAGCCTATTTGCCTTTTCTAATTATTTTTTTTTTCTTTTCACTATGTTACATTTTGCAGAACTTTTTTTTAGTTTTACACA